>NC_091479.1:25177520-25344378 GCF_036971445.1 Narcine bancroftii | reverse complement strand
TGGAATGGGAAGGAGGGAGTGAGGGAGAGGAGAAAGAAAATGGAGAGGGGAAGGGAGGGAGATAGAGTGGAAAGGTAGAGGGAACAAGTTGGGGAAGGGAGAGGAAGGAGGGAAGGGGAAGGAGGGAGAGGAGAAAGAAAATGGAGAGGGGAAGGGAGGGAGATAGAGGGGAAAGGAAGAGAGAACGTTGGGGAAGGTGGGAAGGGGAGAGGAGAGGAGAGGGGAATTGGAAGGAGGGAGGAAGAAAATGGAGAGGAGGAGGGAGGGAGGGAGAGGGGAAAGGTAGAGGGAACAACTTGGGGAAGGAGATGGGGAAGGTGGGAAGGGGAGAGTGGAATGGGAAGGAGGGAGGAAGAAAATGGAGAGGGGAAGGGGAGGAGGGAGGGAGAGGGGAAAGGGGGGAGGGAGGGGAATGGGAAGGAGGGAGTGAGGGAGAGGAGAAAGAAAATGGAGAGGGGAAGGGAGGGAGATAGAGTGGAAAGGTAGAGGGAACAAGTTGGGGAAGGGAGAGGAAGGAGGGAAGGGGAAGGAGGGAGAGGAGAAAGAAAATGGAGAGGGGAAGGGAGGGAGATAGAGGGGAAAGGAAGAGAGAACGTTGGGGAAGGTGGGAAGGGGAGAGGAGAGGGGAATTGGAAGGAGGGAGGAAGAAAAGAGGAGGGAGGGAGGGAGAGGGGAAAGGTAGAGGGAACAACTTGGGGAAGGAGATGGGGAAGGTGGGAAGGGGAGAGGGGAATGGGAAGGAGGGAGGAAGAAAATGGAGAGGGGAAGGGGAGGAGGGAGGGAGAGGGGAAAGGGGGGAGGGAGGGGAATGGGAAGGAGGGAGTGAGGGAGAGGAGAAAGAAAATGGAGAGGGGAAGGGAGGGAGATAGAGTGGAAAGGTAGAGGGAACAAGTTGGGGAAGGGAGAGGAAGGAGGGAAGGGGAAGGAGGGAGAGGAGAAAGAAAATGGAGAGGGGAAGGGAGGGAGATAGAGGGGAAAGGAAGAGAGAACGTTGGGGAAGGTGGGAAGGGGAGAGGAGAGGGGAATTGGAAGGAGGGAGGAAGAAAAGAGGAGGGAGGGAGGGAGAGGGGAAAGGTAGAGGGAACAACTTGGGGAAGGAGATGGGGAAGGTGGGAAGGGGAGAGGGGAATGGGAAGGAGGGAGGAAGAAAATGGAGAGGGGAAGGGGAGGAGGGAGGGAGAGGGGAAAGGGGGGAGGGAGGGGAATGGGAAGGAGGGAGTGAGGAGAGGAGAAAGAAAATGGAGAGGGGAAGGGAGGGAGATAGAGTGGAAAGGTAGAGGGAACAAGTTGGGGAAGGGAGAGGAAGGAGGGAAGGGGAAGGAGGGAGAGGAGAAAGAAAATGGAGAGGGGAAGGGAGGGAGATAGAGGGGAAAGGAAGAGAGAACGTTGGGGAAGGTGGAGAAGGGGAGAGGAGAGGGGAATTGGAAGGAGGGAGGAAGAAAAGAGGAGGGAGGGAGGGAGAGGGGAAAGGTAGAGGGAACAACTTGGGGAAGGAGATGGGGAAGGTGGGAAGGGGAGAGGGGAATGGGAAGGAGGAGGAAGAAAATGGAGAGGGGAAGGGGAGGAGGGAGGGAGAGGGGAAAGGGGGGAGGAGGGGAATGGGAAGGAGGGAAGTGAGGAAGAGGAGAAAGAAAATGGAGAGGGGAAGGGAGGGAGATAGAGTGGAAAGGTAGAGGGAACAAGTTGGGGAAGGGAGAGGAAGGAGGGAAGGGGAAGGAGGGAGAGGAGAAAGAAAATGGAGAGGGGAAGGGAGGGAGATAGAGGGGAAAGGAAGAGAGAACGATGGGGAAGGTGGGAAGGGGAGAGGAGAGGGGAATTGGAAGGAGGGAGGAAGAAAATGGAGAGGAGGAGGGAGGGAGGGAGAGGGGAAAGGTAGAGGGAACAACTTGGGGAAGGAGATGGGGAAGGTGGGAAGGGGAGAAGGGAATGGGAAGGAGGGAGGAAGAAAATGGAGAGGGGAAGGGGAGGAGGGAGGGAGAGGGGAAAGGGGGGAGGGAGGGGAATGGGAAGGAGGGAGTGAGGGAGAGGAGAAAAAAATGGAGAGGGGAAGGGAGGGAGATAGAGTGGAAAGGTAGAGGGAACAAGTTGGGGAAGGAGATGGGGAAGGGGAGAGGAGAGGGGAATGGGAAGGAGGGAGGAAGAAAATGGAGAGGGAAGGGAAGGAGGGAGGGAGGGAGATAGAGTGGAAAGGAAGAGAGAACGTTGGGGAAGGTGGGAAGGGGAAGAGGGGAATGGGAAGGAGGGAGGAAGAAAATGGAGAGGGGAAGGGGAGGAGGGAGGGAGAGGGGAAAGGGGGGAGGGAGGGGAATGGGAAGGAGGGAGTGAGGGAGAGGAGAAAGAAAATGGAGAGGGGAAGGGAGGGAGATAGAGTGGAAAGGTAGAGGGAACAAGTTGGGGAAGGGAGAGGAAGGAGGGAAGGGGAAGGAGGGAGAGGAGAAAGAAAATGGAGAGGGGAAGGGAGGGAGATAGAGGGGAAAGGAAGAGAGAATGTTGGGGAAGGTGGGAAGGGGAGAGGAGAGGGGAATTGGAAGGAGGGAGGAAGAAAAGAGGAGGGAGGGAGGGAGAGGGGAAAGGTAGAGGAACAACTTGGGGAAGGAGATGGGAAGGTGGGAAGGGGAGAGGGGAATGGGAAGGAGGGAGGAAGAAAATGGAGAGGGGAAGGGGAGGAGGGAGGGAGAGGGGAAAGGGGGGAGGGAGGGGAATGGGAAGGAGGGAGTGAGGGAGAGGAGAAAGAAAATGGAGAGGGGAAGGGAGGGAGATAGAGTGGAAAGGTAGAGGGAACAAGTTGGGGAAGGGAGAGGAAGGAGGGAAGGGGAAGGAGGGAGAGGAGAAAGAAAATGGAGAGGGGAAGGGAGGGAGATAGAGGGGAAAGGAAGAGAGAACGTTGGGGAAGGTGGGAAGGGGAGAGGAGAGGGGAATTGGAAGGAGGGAGGAAGAAAAGAGGAGGGAGGGAGGGAGAGGGGAAAGGTAGAGGGAACAACTTGGGGAAGGAGATGGGGAAGGTGGGAAGGGGAGAGGGGAATGGGAAGGAGGGAGGAAGAAAATGGAGAGGGGAAGGGGAGGAGGGAGGGAGAGGGGAAAGGGGGGAGGGAGGGGAATGGGAAGGAGGGAGTGAGGGAGAGGAGAAAGAAAATGGAGAGGGGAAGGGAGGGAGATAGAGTGGAAAGGTAGAGGGAACAAGTTGGGGAAGGGAGAGGAAGGAGGGAAGGGGAAGGAGGGAGAGGAGAAAGAAAATGGAGAGGGGAAGGGAGGGAGATAGAGGGGAAAGGAAGAGAGAACGTTGGGGAAGGTGGGAAGGGGAGAGGAGAGGGGAATTGGAAGGAGGGAGGAAGAAAAGAGGAGGGAGGGAGGGAGAGGGGAAAGGTAGAGGGAACAACTTGGGGAAGGAGATGGGGAAGGTGGGAAGGGGAGAGGGGAATGGGAAGGATAGGAGGGGAAGTGGGAGAGGGGCTGAAGAGGGAGGGAAAGAAATGGAGAGGGGAAGGGGAGGAGGGAGGGAGAGGGGAAAGGGGGGAGGGAGGGGAATGGGAAGGAGGGAGTGAGGGAGAGGAGAAAGAAAATGGAGAGGGGAAGGGAGGGAGATAGAGTGGAAAGGTAGAGGGAACAAGTTGGGGAAGGGAGAGGAAGGAGGGAAGGGGAAGGAGGGAGAGGAGAAAGAAAATGGAGAGGGGAAGGGAGGGAGATAGAGGGGAAAGGAAGAGAGAACGTTGGGGAATGTGGGAAGGGGAGAGGAGAGGGGAATTGGAAGGAGGGAGGAAGAAAAGAGGAGGGAGGAAGAAAGAGGAGGGAGGGAGGGAGAGGGGAAAGGTAGAGGGAACAACTTGGGGAAGGAGATGGGGAAGGTGGGAAGGGGAGAGGGGAATGGGAAGGAGGGAGGAAGAAAATGGAGAGGGGAAGGGGAGGAGGGAGGGAGAGGGGAAAGGGGGGAGGGAGGGGAATGGGAAGGAGGGAGTGAGGGAGAGGAGAAAGAAAATGGAGAGGGGAAGGGAGGGAGATAGAGTGGAAAGGTAGAGGGAACAAGTTGGGGAAGGGGAGAGGAAGGAGGGAAGGGGAAGGAGGGAGAGGAGAAAGAAAATGGAGAGGGGAAGGGAGGGAGATAGAGGGGAAAGGAAGAGAGAACGTTGGGGAAGGTGGGAAGGGGAGAGGAGAGGGGAATTGGAAGGAGGGAGGAAGAAAAGAGGAGGGAGGGAGGGAGAGGGGAAAGGTAGAGGGAACAACTTGGGGAAGGAGATGGGGAAGGTGGGAAGGGGAGAGGGGAATGGGAAGGAGGGAGGAAGAAAATGGAGAGGGGAAGGGGAGGAGGGAGGGAGAGGGGAAAGGGGGGAGGGAGGGGAATGGGAAGGAGGGAGTGAGGGAGAGGAGAAAGAAAATGGAGAGGGGAAGGGAGGGAGATAGAGTGGAAAGGTAGAGGGAACAAGTTGGGGAAGGGAGAGGAAGGAGGGAAGGGAAAGGAGGGAGAGGAGAAAGAAATGGAGAGGGGAAGGGAGGGAGATAGAGGGGAAAGGAAGAGAGAACGATGGGGAAGGTGGGAAGGGGAGAGGAGAGGGGAATTGGAAGGAGGGAGGAAGAAAATGGAGAGGAGGAGGGAGGGAGGGAGAGGGGAAAGGTAGAGGGAACAACTTGGGGAAGGAGATGGGGAAGGTGGGAAGGGGAGAGGGGAATGGGAAGGAGGGAGGAAGAAAATGGAGAGGGGAAGGGGAGGAGGGAGGGAGAGGGGAAAGGGGGGAGGGAGGGGAATGGGAAGGAGGGAGTGAGGGAGAGGAGAAAAAAATGGAGAGGGGAAGGGAGGGAGATAGAGTGGAAAGGTAGAGGGAACAAGTTGGGGAAGGAGATGGGGAAGGGGAGAGGAGAGGGGAATGGGAAGGAGGGAGGAAGAAAATGGAGAGGGGAAGGGAAGGAGGGAGGGAGGGAGATAGAGTGGAAAGGAAGAGAGAACGTTGGGGAAGGTGGGAAGGGGAGAGGAATGGGAAGGAGGGAGGAAGAAAATGGAGAGGGGAAGGGGAGGAGGAGGGAGAGGGGAAAGGGGGGAGGGAGGGGAATGGGAAGGAGGGAGTGAGGGAGAGGAGAAAGAAAATGGAGAGGGGAAGGGAGGGAGATAGAGTGGAAAGGTAGAGGGAACAAGTTGGGGAAGGGAGAGGAAGGAGGGAAGGGGAAGGAGGGAGAGGAGAAAGAAAATGGAGAGGGGAAGGGAGGGAGATAGAGGGGAAAGGAAGAGAGAATGTTGGGGAAGGTGGGAAGGGGAGAGGAGAGGGGAATTGGAAGGAGGGAGGAAGAAAAGAGGAGGGAGGGAGGGAGAGGGGAAAGGTAGAGGGAACAACTTGGGGAAGGAGATGGGGAAGGTGGGAAGGGGAGAGGGGAATGGGAAGGAGGGAGGAAGAAAATGGAGAGGGGAAGGGGAGGAGGGAGGGAGAGGGGAAAGGGGGGAGGGAGGGGAATGGGAAGGAGGGAGTGAGGGAGAGGAGAAAGAAAATGGAGAGGGGAAGGGAGGGAGATAGAGTGGAAAGGTAGAGGGAACAAGTTGGGGAAGGGAGAGGAAGGAGGGAAGGGGAAGGAGGGAGAGGAGAAAGAAAATGGAGAGGGGAAGGGAGGGAGATAGAGGGGAAAGGAAGAGAGAACGTTGGGGAAGGTGGGAAGGGGAGAGGAGAGGGGAATTGGAAGGAGGGAGGAAGAAAAGAGGAGGGAGGGAGGGAGAGGGGAAAGGTAGAGGGAACAACTTGGGGAAGGAGATGGGGAAGGTGGGAAGGGGAGAGGGGAATGGGAAGGAGGGAGGAAGAAAATGGAGAGGGGAAGGGGAGGAGGGAGGAGAGGGGAAAGGGGGGAGGGAGGGGAATGGGAAGGGGGGAGGGAGGGGAATGGGAAGGAGGGAGTGAGGGAGAGGAGAAAGAAAATGGAGAGGGGAAGGGAGGGAGATAGAGTGGAAAGGTAGAGGGAACAAGTTGGGGAAGGGAGAGGAAGGAGGGAAGGGGAAGGAGGGAGAGGAGAAAGAAAATGGAGAGTGGAAGGGAGGGAGATAGAGGGGAAAGGAAGAGAGAACGTTGGGGAAGGTGGGAAGGGGAGAGGAGAGGGGAATTGGAAGGAGGGAGGAAGAAAAGAGGAGGGAGGGAGGGAGAGGGGAAAGGTAGAGGGAACAACTTGGGGAAGGAGATGGGGAAGGTGGGAAGGGGAGAGGGGAATGGGAAGGAGGGAGGAAGAAAATGGAGAGGGGAAGGGGAGGAGGGAGGGAGAGGGGAAAGGGGGGAGGGAGGGGAATGGGAAGGAGGGAGTGAGGGAGAGGAGAAAGAAAATGGAGAGGGGAAGGGAGGGAGATAGAGTGGAAAGGTAGAGGGAACAAGTTGGGGAAGGGAGAGGAAGGAGGGAAGGGGAAGGAGGGAGAGGAGAAAGAAAATGGAGAGGGGAAGGGAGGGAGATAGAGGGGAAAGGAAGAGAGAACGTTGGGGAAGGTGGGAAGGGGAGAGGAGAGGGGAATTGGAAGGAGGGAGGAAGAAAAGAGGAGGGAGGGAGGGAGAGGGGAAAGGTAGAGGGAACAACTTGGGGAAGGAGATGGGGAAGGTGGGAAGGGGAGAGGGGAATTGGAAGGAGGGAGGAAGAAAATGGAGAGGGGAAGGGGAGGAGGGAGGGAGAGGGGAAAGGGGGGAGGGAGGGGAATGGGAAGGAGGGAGTGAGGGAGAGGAGAAAGAAAATGGAGAGGGGAAGGGAGGGAGATAGAGTGGAAAGGTAGAGGGAACAAGTTGGGGAAGGGAGAGGAAGGAGGGAAGGGGAAGGAGGGAGAGGAGAAAGAAAATGGAGAGGGGAAGGGAGGGAGATAGAGGGGAAAGGAAGAGAGAACGATGGGGAAGGTGGGCAGGGGAGAGGAGAGGGGAATTGGAAGGAGGGAGGAAGAAAATGGAGAGGAGGAGGGAGGGAGGGAGAGGGGAAAGGTAGAGGGGAAAGGTAGAGGGAACAACTTGGGGAAGGAGATGGGGAAGGTGGGAAGGGGAGAGGGGAATGGGAAGGAGGGAGGAAGAAAATGGAGAGGGGAAGGGGAGGAGGGAGGGAGAGGGGAAAGGGGGGAGGGAGGGGAATGGGAAGGAGGGAGTGAGGGAGAGGAGAAAAAAAATGCAGAGGGGAAGGGAGGGAGATAGAGTGGAAAGGTAGAGGGAACAAGTTGGGGAAGGAGATGGGGAAGGGGAGAGGAGAGGGGAATGGGAAGGAGGGAGGAAGAAAATGGAGAGGGGAAGGAAGGAGGGAGGGAGGGAGATAGAGTGGAAAGGAAGAGAGAAGTTGGGGAAGGTGGGAAGGGGAGAGGAATGGGAAGGAGGGAGGAAGAAAATGGAGAGGGGAAGGGGGGGAGGGAGGGGAATGGGAAGGAGGGAGTGAGGGAGAGGAGAAAGAAAATGGAGAGGGGAAGGGAGGGAGATAGAGTGGAAAGGTAGAGGGAACAAGTTGGGGAAGGGAGAGGGAGGGAAGGGGAAGGAGGGAGAGGAGAAAGAAAATGGAGAGGGGAAGGGAGGGAGATAGAGGGGAAAGGAAGAGAGAACGTTGGGGAAGGTGGGAAGAGGAGAGGAGAGGGGAATTGGAAGGAGGGAGGAAGAAAATGGAGAGGAGGAGGGAGGGAGGGAGAGGGGAAAGGTAGAGGGAACAATTTGGGGAAGGAGATGGGGAAGGTGGGAAGGGGAGAGTGGAATGGGAAGGAGGGAGGAAGAAAATGGAGAGGGGAAGGGGAGGAGAGGAGGGAGAGGGGAAAGGGGGGAGGGAGGGGAATGGGAAGGAGGGAAGTGAGGGAGAGGAGAAAGAAAATGGAGAGGGGAAGGGAGGGAGATAGAGTGGAAAGGTAGAGGGAACAAGTTGGGGAAGGGAGAGGAAGGAGGGAAGGGGAAGGAGGGAGAGGAGAAAGAAAATGGAGAGGGGAAGGGAGGGAGATAGAGGGGAAAGGAAGAGAGAACGTTGGGGAAGGTGGGAAGGGGAGAGGAGAGGGGAATTGGAAGGAGGGAGGAAGAAAATGGAGAGGAGGAGGGAGGGAGGGAGAGGGAAAGGTAGAGGGAACAACTTGGGGAAGGAGATGGGGAAGGTGGGAAGGGGAGAGGAGAGGGGAATGGGAAGGAGGGAGGAAGAAAATGGAGAGGGGAAGGGAGGGAGGGAGAGGGAAAAGGTAGAGGGAACAAGTTGGGGAAGGTGGGAAGGGGAGAGGAGAGGGGAATGGGAAGGAGGGAGGGAGAGGAGAAAGAAAATGAAGAGGGTAAGGGCAGAAGGGAGGGGGATAGAGGGGAAAGGTAGAGGGAAAGGATGGGGAACAAGGAGAGTTGGGGAATGAGATGGGGAGGGGGAGAGAAGAGGGGAGGAGGGAGGGGAGAAAGAAAATGGAGGGGGAGTGCAGAAGGAAGAAGAGGAGGTGGGGATGGAGAGGGGAGGGAGATAGAGGGGAAAGCACGGAGAAATAAAGGGTGGGGAACAAGGAGAGTTGGAGAAAGAGGAAGAGATGGGGAGGGGGAGATAAAGGAATGGGGAGGGGAGAGGTGTTGAGGGGACGAGAGAGGGAGAGACAGTGAGAGTTCAGAGAGAAAAGGGGGAAGTGGGTAGAGTGAGAAAGGAAAGGGAGAGGAGGGGTAAGGTTTAAGAAGAATGTCACTCACCATTTTACAAACCTGTTCCCATCCTTTCCCCAGCAGGTCGGGGAGAGCAGACATCAACCACCCCAACTCACTCCTCGTTGTCCCCCACTCCCAACAACATGGACCCCAGTCTCTGCCCAACTCCTTGCTGCAGAGTTGGAGGTAGAGATGATGGCCGACATGTACAACAGGTGGGTTTGCTCCCTCTCCCGCACTCCCCCTCTCCCACTACATCCTGCGCCCCTATCTTTCCCCCCCTCCCCTTTCTCCTCTCCTACCCCAACCCCCCCCCCCCCTCTCTCTCACCCTGTCATGTCCTCACCTCCCTCCAGGATGACTCGCTCCTGCCACCGAAAGTGTGTGCCCCCCAACTACAAAGATCCGGACCTTTCCAAGGGCGAGTCAGTGTGCCTGGACCGTTGTGTGGCCAAATACCTTGACGTTCACGAGCGGCTGGGACGGAAGCTTACTGAGCTCTCAGTGCAGGATGAGGAGCTCCTGGGTAGGGTGCAGCAGCGTGTGGGACCCTCCGCTCCATGACCCTGAGATTACCAAATCAACCCTACACCCTTTGCAAAGATCCGATTGAGTGTCTTTGCTCCTGCAACCCTTCCCCTATGACAATAAAATCATTGTTATTATTGATCTCGCCTCTATTTATGATCTCCATTCTGGGATAGTTTGATCAAGCCTCTTGTATTTATCATTTTGAATGGATACAGAGGGTGTGAATTCTGCGCTGTGTGATGCAGGCCTTTGTATTATTATTGCTTTTCTGTTGGTTCATGGAGTAAAACACAAGAGGCTGTAGACACTGTGATGGAAGTGAAAACACAAATGCTGGAGAAACTCATCCGGTCAAATATTGTTCTTTATTATTAGCAAAGGTAAAAATGCATGACAGACTTTTCGGGCCTGAGCCCTTCTTCAAGGTGTGAGCAAAATGTAGGCAGGCACCTGAATAAAATGGGGGGTGTGTGCAGTTGGGGAAGGGGGAGGAGGACGGCAGGAGTAATAGATGGATAAGGGAGGGAGGGCACATCAGGAAACGGGGAGGGGGAATGACTGAATGGAGAAGGAACAGGGTGGAGAGCTGGAGGAAAGAAGGTGGGGAAGGGAGGGAGTAATTGGTAAAGACCATGGAACCATGACAATGAATGTTGCATCCAGCACTGGTTCTGGGTGAGAAAGCCCACTGGAGGTTTCAGAGTGAGGGCTGGAGAAGTTGTTCACCTTGAGGAAGGCCACAGCGGACGTGAATTTTCCATGTTTCCGATTGGCTGCAGTTTGGGCAAGGGCACTGCTTGGCATGCTGGGTGCTAGTTGTGGGCAAGTACTGCTTGGGGTCAGGAGAAGCAGACACTCTGGTCTGAGCATACTCAAAGCACATACTGCCTGATGCCGAAGGGGCTTGGAGTCTGGGTACAGATGGTAGTGTTGGTCTGATATAAATAAAAAATTGTTTAAAATGACTAATTTAAATGGCTTGAAACTGGTAATTTTGTGTGTATATTTTCAAAAATTTCCCAAATTTTAGGGGGGGCGGGGGGCGTGTTGATTGCTGCATTCAAAGATCTCGAATATATCTGGCAGGTAGGACATTAGTGGGAGTGAGAGAGGGTAGGTCACGGGAAGGAAGTGGGGAAATATCTTCGCAGTCACGAAGCTCTGGTTCACTGCAAAATAAAGTGTTGTGAAAATACTGAAATGAAATAAGATCTTTCTTTGGTGCTTATTAAATACCTGTTTATACAGATGAATGACAGGAAAAGGAACTGCTTGTACCTGGTGTGAGGTGGAGTGATGAAGGTCCTGCTGGAACCCGCCCACCAGGGAGGTCATTGAGAACTTGGACTTGAACCGCACTACATCTTTCGCATTATAATGCCACTTTAATGCTGGGTGTATCCTGTCTGATGCAATACACAACTCATCAAAGTTAAATCCACAGGAAAATTTCGTTCCACAAGCGACAGAAGGGCTGAAATCTCCGTTTTCCATTAACCCTCTCCCCAACCCCTTTCCTTCTCTCCACCCCATTGCCATTGGGAGAGCTCGCCTCTCTCCATCACTGTTCCATTTTCTATCCCTACCCTCCCACCTGTGACCTCTTCCCTGTTGTAAAAGGTAAAACACAAAAGACTGTAGACGCCGTGATTGAAGTCAAAGCCCGAATCGTTGGTTAGGTATCTTTATTGTAGCTGTAAAATATACACTGTGTGACTTGCTGAGTTTCTCCAGCGTTGTATTTTTAACCTCTTGCCTGTTAGCCTGTGTTCCTCCCCTGCCCCTTCTCCTCCCTGCTCTCCCCCCTACTTTTTGTTCGAACACCTCCCTGTTTTTGCTCATACCTTGACAAAAGGGGCCCAGGCCCCAAACGTTGGGTTTCCCTTTACTTCCTGTGGATCCCACGTGACCTGCTGAGTTTCTCCAGCACCTTTGTGAGCGGCATGTTGACAGGTGGAGGCATCGTCCCTGGAGGGATGGGGAGCCCATGTGTTCCCGTCTCTGTTGGAATTACCCGAGTTCACCACCAACCAACTCCCGAAAATTGGGAAACTGCTTCTTGATTTGCAGCGTTTCTTTATCCTTCTAGCATCAGATTCTTATCTGGACCTACTCTGGGAGAAGATCATGCCCTTGCACTGTTTTTCTTTTAATTGGAGAGACACACAAGATGATAGAGAAACTCAGCAGGCGATGCAGCATTCTGAGGAAGTCATGAGGAACCCACATTTTGGGCCTGGGCCCTTTGTCAGGTATAAGGAAAAACAGGCAGCATTTTAAACTACTTTTCTCTACACCCTGCACTGTGTGATTATGACACTGTTACACTTATACAGTATATTTATTGCCCTGTTTGAGTTGACTTGCCTGGATAGCATGTAAAATTAATCATTTTACTGCATTTTAAACATGAAAACAGTTCAACATTGTCCATCGGAAGCCAACAGGTCCACTGCACATTCCAACCTGCAATGCTCGAGCTCCAATGAGCTCAGAAGAGGTTACAGGCTCAGGGGCTACCAGATGTCATCTCAACTCTGCTCCTTAACCCTGGCAGCCACATTCTGCTCAGCACCTCCTTCCCTGCCTCGCACACCAGGCTGCTGTTCATTGACACCAGCTCAGCTCCTTACCATCGGCTAGTGGAGAAGCTGTCCTCGCTGGAGCTCAATACACCTCTCTGCAATTGGATCCTGGACTTCGTAACAGAAAGACTTGTCCAATTTGGTAGCAGAACGTTGAGCATCTTCACGCTGAGCACTGGCTCACCTCAGGGCTGTGAGCTCAGCCCATTCCTGTTCGCGTTACTGATCCTGGACAGGAACATACATGGTCTTTACCTCGTCAGCAACAACGATGAGTCACACAGCAGAGAAGAGGTGGAACATTTTATGAAATGGTGTGAGAGAACAACCTGAGTCTCAACATGGACAAGATGAAGGAGATGATCCTGGACTTCAGGATGTCCAGGAACGACCACCCACCATTACACATCAACAACTTTGTAGTGGAGAACACCAAGTTCCTTGGATTCCACTTAACTAGTGACCTATCGTGGACACTTAACATCTCCTCACCTGTCAGGAAGGAGACTGCACTTCCTGAGATAACTGAAGTGGGCAAGGATACCGGCCACTATCTTGTCAACCTTCTAATGGAGATCTATTGAGAGCAACCTGGATGGCTGTGTCACAGAGTGATACAACACGAAATTCTGCAGACACCGTGACTGAAGTAAAAACATCATGCTGGAGAAACTCAGCAGGTCAAACAATGTCCTTTATACAGCAAGGATAAAGATACATGACCAACATTTCAGGCCTGAGCCCCTCACCAAGGTCTGAGCAAAATGTGGGCAGGCGCCCAAATAAAAAAATAGTGGGGGTGGGGGGGGTGGTAGAGCACAGACCCACAGGCAGGAGGTAATAGGTAGATAAGGGATGGAGGGCAAATGAGGAGGTTCCGTGAATGGACAGGGAAGAGGGTGGAGAGCTGGGGAAAAGACAGGTGGGAAAGGGTGGGAGAATGGGGAGTGGTCTGGCAGAAATCAGAGTTAATGTTTATGACATCCAGTTGGATTTCCATCATGCAGTTTAATCGATCCTCTTGCAATTGTTGACTCTGCAAAGATACTGTCGGGTTGAAATGCCAATGCCTCTACTCCTCGGACACTGTGTATGACAGTAACATCCTTTGTCTCAGGTTGCGTTCATCTGCGCAATCTTGCCTACCGGTGTGGCCCTGCCCCTGATGAGGGGTGAGGGGGTACATCAAGGAGAGGGGGTGAGGGGGTACATCAAGGAGAGGGTAGGGTGGAGAGAGAGGGGGTTGGAGATGGGGAGAGGGAAAGGGATAGTGGGGGAAGGAGGAGCGAGAGAAAGGGGAGAGCTAGAAAGGGTGAGGAACAGGTGAGAGGGGCAAGAGGAGAGAAAGGACAGGTGAGATGGGGAAGTGGGGAGGGAGGTGGGAGGAGGAGGGCACGGGAAAGGAGAGGAGGGGGTCAGTGTGGGAGTGAAGGGAGAAATGGGAGAGGTGAAGAATAGGTGGAGCATGACTGGTTATGGAGAGAGGAGAGAGAGGATGGGGAAAGAGTGGAGAGGGTGAGTGGGAGGGTGGTTAGGTTGAGCAAGGGCGAGAGGGTTTATGGGGGGAGAAAGCGAGAAGGGTGAGGGAATGGGGAAAGAGGGATGAGGGAAAGTCTTTCCATCCAACTTCCCCCACCCCACCACCTCGGGATATCTGTGCACTGACCTATATCTTTCCATTTCCCCCCATCCACCCATCTCTCCCCCTCATGGGGATATTAAGATCATTCGGGGGGGGGCAGAGGTGGGTGATAAGAGTTACAGGGACACTCACACCCAGGAGGAGGGTAGATGGGTGACAGGAGAGGGAAATGGAAGGGGCAGGCAATGCAAGGGACCCCCCTCAATAACAAGAATACCATTTTGAATACTGTCGGGGAGTTGGCCTACCAGTGACAAGGTCAGGTGTCTGGACTGGTGGCTAAAAAGGGAAGGAAGGAGAAGAGGCGAGCTGTAGTGATAGGGGGATTCTATAATTAGGGAGACAGATAAGAGGTTCTGTGGAGGAGATTGAATATCCTGGATAGTATGTTGCCTCCCTGGTGCCAAGGTTTGAGGTGTCTCAGATCAAGTTCTCAGCATTCTCAGGAGGGAGGGTGGTCAGCCAGATGTAGGACCAATGTTGTGGGTAGGAAGGGTGATTTGATTCTGCAAAGAGATCAGGGAGTTGGCGCTAGGTTGAAGGACAGGTTCTCAGGGTGGTGATTGTAGGATTGCTACCAGTGCCATGTATTAGTGAGGTTAGAAATAGGAGGATGATGCACCTTATAACACATGGCTAAAAACAGGGTGAGGAAGGGAAGGCTTCAGGTTTCTGGATCATTGGGCTCTTCCAGGGAAGGTGGAATCTGTTCCAATGGGACGGTTGGCATCTGAACTAGAGGGGGACTAATATCCTTGCAGGAAGGTTTGCTAGTGTTGCTTTATGGGTATAAACTAGATTTGCAGGGGTTGGGAACCACCATATGGAGGGAGAAAAAGATGATGTGAGGACTGCATGTCATGTCAGAAGTCAATGGGATGTTCATGGTGGAAATAATGCATCTATTTCAATACAAGGAGTATTGTAGGAAAGGCAGACTAATTTAGAGCATGGATTGGCTCATGGAATTATGACATTGTGGTTGGTTGCAGAAGGGGTAGGACTGGCAGCTCACTGTCCCGGGCTTCTGTTGTTTCAGACTCAGTAAAACCGAGGGCATGAAAGGGGGAGGAGTGGCATTGCTTGTCAGGGAAAATATCACAGCTGTGCTCAGGTTGGACAGAGGAGAGGCCTCGTCAACTGAGGCTATATGGATGGAGCTGAGGAACAAGAAAGATATGCTCACTAATGGGATTGTGTTATGTACCGGCCAATAGTCAGTGACAATTGGAGGAACAACTCTATAGAAATTGCAGACTGCTGCAGGAAACAAAGTTGTGATAACCATATAACCGTATAACCATTTACGGAGCGGAAACGGGCAATGTTGGCCTTTCGAGTCCGCACCGGTTCACTGATTTTGTGCGCCCTCTTCAGGCATTGGTCCCGGTAGATCTTCATTCAATAATGATGGAAGGAGAGTTTTAACTTTCCACATATTGACTGGGATTCCCACACTGTAACAGGGCTGGATGGTTTGGAGTTTGTCAAATGGGTTCAGGCAAGTTTTCTCAATCAATATATAGAGGTACTGACTAGAGAGAGGGTAATACTGGATCTCCTATTAGGGAATGAGTCAGGACAGGTGAGAAAAGTATGTGAAGGGAAACATTTTGGGTCCTATAATCATAATGCCATTAGTTTCAAGTTAATTATGGAGGATACGTCTGGGCTTCAAGTTGAAATTCTCAATTGGAGAAAGGCTCTAGAATGCATGGATTGGGATAAGCTGTTTTGGGGCAAGGACGTGCGAGGTAAGTGGAGGGCCTTCAAAAGTGAAATTTTGAGAGTGCAGAGTTTGTATGTTCCTGTCAGGATCAAAGGAAAAGTTAGCAAGTTTTTGAGGGATTCTGGCTCAGAAGAGAGGTGTCTAACAGGTATAGACAACATGGAGCAAATGAAGTAGCTGGGGAGTATAAAATATGAAAGAAAAAGCTTAAGAAGGAAATCAGGGAGACATGAGGTTGCTTTGGCAGACAATGTGAAGGAAAATTCTATGGGTTTCTACAGATACATTAAAAAAAGGTTTGTAAGGGACAAAATTGGTCCCCTTGAAGATCAGAGTGGTCAGCTTTGTATAGAGGTGGGAGAGATTTTAAATCAAGTGTATTAACCAGCATTTCCGAGATCTGAAATGGTTTATTTGCATCAGTATTTACTCAGTAAATTTGTACAGTCGAGGGAGGTCAGGCAAACAAGCAATGAGATCATGGAACCTGCACAGTTAAAAGAGGAGAAGGTGCTTGCTGTCTTAAAATGAATAAGGATGGATAAATCCCCTGGGCCTGTCAGCATATTCCCTTGGACCTTGAGACAGGCTAGTGTAGAAATATTTAAAATGTCCTTTGTCACGGGTGAGGTGCCGGAGGATTGGAAGGTAGCTCATGTTGCCCTATTATTAAAAAATACTCTTTAAAAATAACTCAGAACATTTTAGGGCAATGAGACTGGCGTCAATAGTAGGTAAATTAATGGAAGGTATTCTAAGAGATCGGATATACAATTATTTGGATACCCAGGGAATGATTAAGGATATTTAACATAGCTTTGTGTGTTAGGTCATGTTTAACCAATCTTGTAGAGTTTTTCGAGGTTGTTACCGAAAAATTAAAGAAGGAGAGGCTGTGGATGTTGCTACTTAGCAACATCCCATATAGGAGGTTAGTCAGCAAGGTTCAGGATACTAAGTATTCATGAGGAAGTTGTCCACTGGAATTGACAATGGCTGGATGGGAAAAGCAAGAGAGTGTTAAGATGATGTTTGCTTCTCAGACTGGAGGCCTGACTAATGGTGTGTCTCTGGGATCGGTGCTGGGTCCATTGTTGTTTGTCATATATAGGATCTGGATGATAAAGTGGTAAATTGGATTAGCAAGTTTGTAGATGACACTAAGATTGGAAGTGTTGTGGACAGAGAGGAAGGTTTTCAAAACTTGCAGATCTTGGCGAGGTGGAAAAATGGCTGAAAAACGGTGGATGGAATTTAATGTGTGAGGCATTTCATTTTGGAATGACAAAGCAGGAAAGGATGTACACGGTAAACAGTAGGGCACTGAGGAGTGTGGTAGAACAGAGGGATCTGGGAATATAGATACATAATTCCCTGAAAAGGACAATATGGGTATATAGGGTTGTAAAGAGAAATTTTGGCAGACTGACCTTCATAAATCAAAGTATTGCTTACAAGAGTCGGGATGTTATGGTAAAGTTATGTAAGACATTGCTGAGGCCAGATATGGAATATTGTGTGCAGTTTTGGTCACCTAATTACAAGAAAGATATCAATAAGATAGAAAAAGTGCAGAGAAGATTTACTAGGATGTTGCTGGATCTTCAGGAACTGGGTTACAGGGAAAGACTAAACAGGTTAGAACTTTATTCCCTGGAGCATCGAAGAATGAGGGGGGATTTGATCGAGGTATATAAAAAAATGAGGGGGGGGAATAGACAGTAAATTTAGTGTTTCCACTGAGGGTAGGTGACATGGGCTAAGGGTGGAAGGGGAAAAGGTTAAAGGTGTGGCAAATCACTTACCAGCAAGCGAACCAGCCCCAGAAATTATGTAGAAAATGCAGGAAATTGATGCATCAACACAGGTATTTATCTGAACTGATGATGTCCATGTGAGGTGTCTTGCACTCGACTCCACAGCGTGTACATCAACTTCCCCATGTGTACATCAACTTGTCAACGTGTACAGTGACGTCTATGGTAGCTCAGTATAGAATACTTGGCTACAAAGGGAACATTGGGGGAAACTTCTTCAATAGAGAGTTGTGGGAGTGTGGAATGAGCTGCCAGCTGAGGTGGTGAATGTGAGCTCAATTCTGATCTTTAAGAAAAATGTGGACAGGAACGCAGATGGGAGAGGTATGAAAGATTATCGAACATTGAACGAGCACTTACCTGTGTGAAGTTTGTTGATCATTATTCAAGCAATGGGAGTTGGTGAATCAATGTGAGATCCTATCCACGCATGTGCAGCCATTCCTTTACAGTCCAGAGCGGAGAAGTCATTGAACTTAAACGAGTTAAACTAGATGAACCAACCATAACTCAAACTTGTGACTGAACATATTTATTGCAACCAAAACATCTTTATCCATAAACAAGCAAAAAGAGGGGAGGGAGAGGTGGCCACGTTGACTCACCAACTCCCATTACTCGAATAATAATCGTCAAACTTTGCACAGCTAAGTGCTCACTTAACTCTTTATTATTCTCCCCAATGTGCATTGGTTCACCAATGTGAGTTTGTAGCTCAGTGGCTTATCCCCTTTAGGTGGTCTGACAGACCATAATCAGTTCCATGGGTCCCCCTTCAGGGGCCCTGTTCAATCCGCCACGTGTAGGATGGAAGCTATGAAACTCTGCCCCTCTGAATTTGTTGTAGAACCTATTAAAAGTTCTCTCATTACTCCATCCCGCCTGGCAAAGGATATCCCATATTAGGGACCTCGGCTCTATCGGCTGCCAAGGTCGCTGCCGCTCTAATTGAATGGGACCCAAACTGAGAAACCTTCACTCCAGCCACTCTCGTGACCTCCCGCAGCCATCTGGCCAACGTCTGGGGGGGGGGGGGGGGGGGGGGCGTGTAGCCCGCTGATGCAGTTTTTTTTAAATACCATATTAGACTAAATGAGAAATACCTCTTTATGTTTTGTACCTGTACATACAACGTATCTTTTTAAACAATCCAACACACAATCTTTCATCTTCTCTGTATGCATATACAATGAAAATTCTGCCCAATTCTCCCTTGCCTGTTATGCTTTAAAATGTCCTCCTCCCAACGAATATAGTCCATATGAATGTGAGACAAAGTTTGTACCCTCTGGACCGACGTCAAGGCCACCAGCATTATCAGATTATGGGACAGGCCACATAAATCCAAACTGGAAGTTGGTGACAGTAGCCTTAGATAGTCCAAAACAATCTTTACGTCCCAAATATCCTTGTATCGGGGTACCAGAGGACGCAAGTGGAACACTCCTTTCATAAATCTTTTGCTCAGAGTCCTGGAATGTCAAGAAAGCAGGCAGCGCACTCTTTATGTATTCACCGCACCATAGCTGGCCCCCTGCACATAGAACATATCAGTAAGAAAACTCAGTTCACCTCCGATAGAGGCTGACTTCATTCCATCTGATTTGTGCACTGTACTTTTTCCATTTCCCCACATAGAAGGCATACTGTTTCTGTGTAGACTTTCTTCAAGAATGTCCAGGGTTCTAGGCTGCAGAGCATTTAAGTTGGTCCTCACTCTCTGATCCTACAACCTTACAGACTTAAGTGAGACATCTTTGACACCGGTTAGATTAGCAGACCTCTGCTTTTCATGAATACCAATGGCCTCCCCACCATAAGCCTAAGGAGTTCGGGGAACCAACACTGAGAAGGCCAATTAGGGCACTTCCAGCAATCCCGAGGCACCGCCTTCCTGTATCTTGTTCAGGCACTTTGCCACCAAGGCGAATGGGGTAAACAGATAAAGTTATATTTTGACCAGTCTCAGGTAAAGGCGTCAATGGTCTCCGCATGGGGATCCAGCAGCCAGGACACAAACCTCAGAAACTGTGCATTAAGCCTGGATGCAAACAAATCGTTCTCTGGCATGGCAAAGATGTCTGCCAGTCGTTTAAAATATTTCTTACTCAGAGTCCACTCAGTGCTATCATTGAATTTCCTGGACATTAGGTCCACCTGAACGTTGATCCAACGCAGTAACCCAAATATTTCTTTGAATGCACCAGTTGCCAAGTCTCAATGGCTAACTTATTACAGGAAGGAGATTTGAGACCTCCCATATTATTGAGGTAGGCCACAGCTGAAGTGTTAACCAACCTCAGCAGTACATGAATGTCAACTTCTCTCGCACAGAAAGACTTTAGTGCTAGAAACCCCACTAGCATTTCCAAATAATTGATGCCTGATTTAGAGGCCTTCCTGAGCTCTATGTCCATCTATCTGCCCCCAGTAAACATTTAGAACCTTTAGATTCATAGCTCCCCTCCCCAACCTTCACCACTGGTGTCTGACCTGATCTCCAGGTCCACCTTTCTGAGCTCGATCCTCATGCAAACCTCATATGGTCGATCCACTGGACCAGGTTGGATCTGGCCTCACTACTTAGCCTTATGGGCCTGTCAGTGTCCCCTGGCTGCCTTAAGAGCTGATATTTTTACCCTTTCCAGGAACCTCATAGCAGGCCATGTTGTACCGCTGGGAAAGCTGCCACCAGTCTCCCAATCAACCTGGCCACCTTTCTTATGGAGGAACAACACTGTCATGAGCCCTCTGTAGGCAGTCCTGATCTCTGCCGTTTAATCCTCTGGCAGGGTAAGTCTCATGTCTTCTGTATCAATAATGAAGCCGTGGAATTTTAACCTCTTAGTAGGCACCAACACTGACTTCTCAGGATCTATAAGAAACCCCACATTGCTTAATAATCTCGAGGTGACTGCCTTTTTGTTTCCTCGAATGATCTGCCCACGATAAGAGTATCATCTTGGTAACCCATTACCATGTGCCCATCTTTCCTGACCTTGGCAAACACCGGCTTCAGTAACTTGGTAAATGCCCTGGGTGCCAAACTCAGCCCATTTGACAAAGGCTTATGCTGCCAAAGCTCTCCCTTCCAGGAAAATTTCAAGAACTTCCTGTGCTGTGGGCAGATTGTGACCGAATAATATGCGTCTTGCAAATTTATCGAGGCCATGTAATAGCCCTTACGTAACAGGCATCACAGAATATGTTATCCATTTTTAAATGCCCGTACAAGACATATTTGTTAAGTATCACTCTATTGCCGCCACTTCTACTTCTTGATGGATTCTTCTAGTACTGTCTCTTGTAAACCATTCGATACCAGAAAGGTTATTGACCCCGCAATATCAACTTCTAATGGCTGGCTGATAGACCTCAGTACTGCAAACTTCGTGGCAATAGCCAGTATATTCCCCTCCTGACTGGCCTGAGCAATGTATGGGGATTTGGGTGACTCAGACTCCATTACCGCCCCTCCATCGTCTTCCCATGTGTAATCATTAATGTCTCCCCCCTGCTCTGATGGCGTAGGAAACCTGCTCACCATGGCCGTCACCAGTTCCTCAATTTGTCCAGACGATATACAATTTTGTCACTGGTCAAGGCCTTACTCTCGGACCCCGATTGAGTGGGTGCCCACCGTGCAGAGACCACACCCTTCGGGCTTTTTCTGGTGGTTATTCTTGCCCGTTGAGTAGGGAGCTTCACTACGCTGTGTTAAGTTTGACTCGGGTCCTACCTGCTCTTGTGCGGGATACTCCTCCTCGCTGCCACTCGATATACTGAGGTCCATCCATCTCACCTCATTCAGTGGCATAATGGTGTTGCTACTTGCTTTTTGAGACCGCCAACTTCCACGAAGCCAGGTTGGTCCAGCCAGACGTGGACCCTACCTTCAGCAAAGGTAGATCTCTGTCACCTGATCCCATGCCCAGCGGAGGTAGATCAGGATTGCTGCTATCATTTGCAAAGCCCGACTTCAACCAAGTTAGGTCAGTCTCGGGCCCCACCTTCAACGAAGCTAAGCCACTGCCACCTGATCCCACCCCTAACTGAGGTAAATCGGCCTTGATGCTTCTCAGCTGGGACACTGCACCCCAGCAGGCCCGCTGGATTTTTGGCACTAATGAAGTGCCAAGGGGACTCTTCTTTGAGGCCTTCCTCCTCAGGCTTTTGCCACCCTGTCTCTGCCCCAGCCTCTCATTAGGACCCTGGACCCTCCTGTCAGTTGTCCCGGACCATTTCCGGTACACCTCCGCCTCCGAGGGCTACATCGGGACCTCCCCTCATTGGGACCCGGGAACCTCCCACTGGTAGTCCTGGAATTTTTGCCGCTCCCCTCCTTCTTCAGAGGGCTCGTTTGGGTTTGATTCCATTTTGTGGATCGCACTTCTGCAACTCCCTCAGGGCTCTGCTCCTGCAAGCCCACGACTAATTTACTGCTTTCTTGGGGTTGCTCTACTGTGATTCCCCACTGATTCAGCACTTTTTTGCTCTCGTACCAAAAACATGTGCTGCCCCTTGCGTCAACGGATAAAATGGCTGCACATGCGTGGATGGGATCTCACGTTGACCAACCAACGTACGTGGCGAAGAATAATGGACTAGGTTCAAATCAGTGGGATGAGGCAGAATAATAGTTGGGCACAGACTAGAAGGGCTGAATGGCCTGTTTCCATGCTGCAATGTTCTCTGGTTCTGTCTGTACACTGACCGGTGATTCTTCTTTCCTTTCTACCTCTCCCTCAGAGAAGGATATCAATGTACTGGCTAGTGCAGTGGTTCCCAACCTTTTTCTTTCCACTCACATCCCACTTTTAAGTATTCCTTATGCCATAGGTGCTCTGTGATTAGTAAGGAATTGCTTAAGGTGGGATGTGGGTGGAAAGAAAAAAGTTGGGAACCACTGGACTAGTGTATCTGTATACTGACTGGTTTCACTCCAACCCTCTCTCTCAGGGGGATATCTGTACACTGACCAGTGTCTCTCTGTCCTTCTCTCTCAGGGGGCCATCTGTTCATTTACCAGTGTCTCTCCATCCCCTCTCTCTCAGGGATATCTGTACACTGACCAGTGTCTCTCCATCCCCCTCTCTCAGGGGGATATCTGTACACTGACCAGTGTCTCTCCATCCCCCTCTCTCAGGGGGATATCTGTACACTGACTGGTGTCTCTCCGTCCCCCTCTCTCAGGGGATTATCTGTACATTTACCAGTGTCTCTCTGTCTGTCTCTCTCGGGGTTATCTGTACACTGTCTGGTGTCTCTCTGTCCCTCTCGGGGGATATCTGTACACCGATCAGTGTCTCTCTATCCCCTTTCTCTCTCTCTCAGGGGGACACTGTCCTTCTCTTGGGAGGATATAATATGGCCTTATGAGTTCATATGGTGTAAGGGACTGAATGGGGGGGGGGGGAGTACAGAGGCAGGGAGGTTGTAGGGGACTGGAGAGGGTAACGGAGACAATGAGGGGGGTAGGCGACTCTAGGTGGTTACAGAGATGAAGAGGGGTGTAGGGAACCAGATGGGCGTTATAGGGAGACATGGAGAGAATCAGAGAGGTGGGGTTACAGAGACAGGGAGAGGTGTAGGGAACCGATATGACCTGGTAGATTTTGGATGGGTGGGAGGAAACGGAGCCTCCGGAGAAAACCCATGAGGGGTCCGTGCATGGTGGAGGGGGGGGGGGGTGGGTTGTGTGTGCATGGGCACTTTCAGGCAGAAACAGTGGGTTGGACCCACTGGGATTCCATCACACGGGTAAGAGGTGAGAGGACAAGAGGGAGGGGCCCATACCCTCTACTCCACCCCATCCTCTCTCCTTTCTCTGCCCCCTCTCTCTCCATCACTCCCACTCCCCCCATCTCTCTCCGCCGCACCCTCCTCCTTCTCCACCCCACCCCATCTCGATATTTCTTTCTGTCCCACCCCATCTCTCTCTGTCCCACCTCCCTCTCCTCTATCTCTCTCCGGCCCTCCCCCCCATGCAGAGTGATTGCTGGGAAAAATTTCATTAAGGAAATTAAGTCGGACATTTTGCACTTTATTTTGCAACATCACCCTTCAGACAGTGCATGTTTCCAATGTAACAAACAGCCATGTCGTGTGGTTCATCCCCCAGTGGGGGTGACGTGGAGGGATAAACACACCATGTTCCGGCATCGGGCCATCCCCCAAGGGGGTATGACTTGGGGAGGGTGGGTGCTTATTTTTGGACGGAGGAAGTTGCAACCCTGCCCTGACCCCTTCCCCACCTTTCCTCCAATGGTTCCTTACATCATGGACGATGTCAATGTAAATACAGTAAATACAGCCAGTAAACGTGCACAACACTCAGCACAGCACACGCACACGTGAAATGAAATGTCACCTTTCTGGGTTTGCCATTATTCCCTGGCGTTACAGGATGGTGGTCATCGCCTGGGCTGGCAGCCATGTTTTTTCAGCAAGATGCCCTTCATCACCCAGGAAAACCTCTGGAAAACTCTACTTGCCCCACACAGACGGTGACCGCTGTGGCCTCAGTGACCAGTATTGCCAAAGCAACTAAACACCATCTCCCCAAGGCAAGATGGCTGTCATCACCAGGGCAACTAACCTCAGTCACCCCAAAGCAAGATGGCCACCATTACCAGGGCAACTAAACACTGTCACCTCAAGGCAAGATGGCCGTCATTACCTGGGCAACCCAAGAAGGGGGGAAAATGGGGGCTACTATCACCCTGATAACTGGACAAAATGGCTGACATCACCGAGGGTAACTGCTCCCCCGCCCCCAGGTGAGTGGGGTGGGGAGTTAAAGGGACCATAAAGGCTACACTCCCTGAGTAACCTCTCCTTTAATTTTCATCTGTTTTTGTCTGGTTGAATAGAATTAATTTCACATCCCTTTCATTTCTATTAAAATCAATCAAAAATGGAGATCAAATTGACCTGTATTGACCAAAGAAAGACCAAGGCCTTTCTTAGCTCTTGGGGATTACCATGGCGATGGCAACAGGAGCGGTGCCTCTGGACTCCCAGTCTCGCCGTGCCCCCCTGCCCAATACCACGGCAACAGCAGGTCCTGCCTCCAAGTCTGTCACTGTGGCTCACAGGGCAGCCTTCATCCACTAAAATGTCACCATGGTGACAGAGAAGACCCTGCCTTCCAATCCCCATGGTGATGAAGGCCCCGTCTCCTAATCCCCGTCACCAGGGTAACAGAGAAAGCCCTACCTCCCCATTCCTGTCCCCGTGATCCCCCCTCACCTTGGTGATGGAGAAGACCCCTCCCAATTCCCACCATCAGAGGAAGACCCAGTTCCCATTCCACTTCACCACAGTGATGGAGAAGGCCCTGTCTCCCATTTCCCATCACCAGGGTAACAGAGAAGGCCCCACCTCCCCATGCCTGTCACCACGGTGATGGAGGTCCCCACGATCCCGCTCACCATGGTGACAGAGAAGCCCTGGCCTCCAAATCCCCCTCACCATGGTGATGGAGAAGACCCCTCCCAATTCCTGTCACCAGGGAGACAGAGAGGGACCTGCCTCCCAATCACCATCACCACAGTGACAGTGCAGGGAGGGAGGGACCGACAACCCCCCCCACCCCCCCCACTCTCAGGCTGAGGACTCAGCGGCCGCCAGCATCCCGTTGCAAGGAGCCTCATTGGCCCCGCAGAGGAGGATCCCAGCCTCTTGTCCCTGGCTGGCAGGCAGCTGGGGTGGTGTGGGGCAGCCTTGGAGCTGTCGGCGGTGGTACCAGAGGTAGCCTGGAAGCAGAAACCCAGCCGCTGAGAATCCCAGCAAACCAAGGTTCACCTGAAGGAGGGAGGAAAGAGGTCAGCAAATGCAGATCAGCACCCGAGGGTTAAAAAGACAGGGAGGGGGTGTAAGGGACTGAATGGGGGGGGGGGGGAGTACAGAGGCAGGGAGGTTGTAGGGGACTGGAGAGGGTAACGGAGACAATGAGGGGGGTAGGCGACTCTAGGTGGTTACAGAGATGAAGAGGGGTGTAGGGAACCAGATGGGCGTTATAGGGAGACATGGAGAGAATCAGAGAGGTGGGGTTACAGAGACAGGGAGAGGTGTAGGGAACCGATATTACCGAGACGGGGAGAGTGTAAGGGACCAGAGGGGTTATGGAGGCAGGGAAGGGTGGAGGGGTTAAGACAAGGAGGGGTGTAGGGGGCTGGAGGAGGTTAGAGAGGCAGGGAGGGAGGGTACAGGAACAGAGGGGGTTACAGAGAAAGGGAGGGGATTAGAGAACTGGAAGGGGTGACAGAGGCAGGGAGGGGTTTGGGGACCTACCCAGAAGGGGTTGCCTTTGAGGGGTCCCAGCATCAGCATGAAGAGCGGCTGCTGCAGGAGAGCGAACAATGCACTAATAAGGCTCTGGAGCCCGATTAAGGAGCCAAAGTGGTTGGTCGGGTAACTGGAGAGGAGAGGTGAAGGTCAGAATGGTGCAGCAGAGTGTGTCCTGGCGTGTTAACTCTGTCCCCTCCCTGTCCTGGGGGTTTTAACCCCCTCTTCGTCCCAGGGGGATTAACCCCTTCCCTTCCCAGGATACTAACTTCCTCCCCTCTCCCCATCCCTAGGTGATACACTCCCTCCCCCCTCCTTGTCTTGGTGGGATTAACCCCCTACCCCACTCCTTGTGCTCGGAGGATTGAGTCCCTCTCCTTCTGGAGGGATCAACCACCTCCCCATCCTTGCAGGATGGGTGGGGGGGAATTAAAATTTTAAATAAAATCCATCTTGACAATTTAAATTTAGAAATACAGCACGGTAACAGGCCATTTGGGCCCATCAACCCATGCTTCCCAATTTACACCCAATTGAGATACAACCCCCGGTGCATTTTTGAACAGTGGGTGGAAACCGGAGCCCCTGAGAAAACCCACGCAGAAATGGGGAGAATGTGCAAACTCCTTACAGTCAGCGGCGGAATCAAACCCAGATCCAGTCCTGACCTCTGGCACTGTAATGGTGTTGCGCTAACCAATATGCCACCCTAACACCCTCCACCCCATCTCTGGTGGGGGGGGGGGAAGCGTTGACCCCCGCACCCACCCACACACAGACTCGTACTCACACGGCAGCATACAAGCCTCCGCAGGCGGAGTGTATGAACCCACGCACCATCGTATGCAGTGTGAAGGTCAGGTACTGTGGGGAGAGAGAGAGAGAGAGAGAGAGAGAGAGGACCGCACATGGGACAGAGGTTAGACTGTATGGGAAAGGAGGCCAAACCCAAACGGTGCCCTGGGAATACATGGGGGTTTGAATGTGGGCTAGAATGCGATCACGCACACGTGTGTGTGTATGTGTTGGGTGTATCACAAGATCACAGACCAAGGAACAGAACCAGGCCACTAGGCTCATCGAGTCTGTTCTGTAAGCCTACACTAGTTTCAATTTCAGGCCTTTTCCCCATATCCCTTGATGCCCTCACTAATGAGATACTTGTCTATCCCTTGTTTAAATACACCCAGTGATCTGGCTTCCACTACTGTATGCGGCAGTGAGTTCCACAGATCCACGACCCTCTGGCTAAAGAAGTTCCTCCTAATCTCTTTTATATGATAACCTCTAATTTTCAGACTATGACCCCTTGTCCTCAATTTACCCACCAAGGGAAACATCTTACCCACATCCACCCTATCTAAACCTTTCAAAATACGAAAAGCCTCTGAGATTTCCTCTCATTCTCCTAAACTCCAATGAATACAACCCAAGAGCTACTAAACGCTCCTTGTACATTATCCTTTGTATTCTGGGAATCATCCTAGTTAATCTCCTCTGCACCCTCTCCAACATCACATCCTCTCTAACATAGGGGGCCCAAAACTGCACACAGTACTCGAAATGAGGTCTCACCAGTGCCCCATAGAGCCTCATCAACACCTCTTTACTCTTGTACACTATTCCTCTTGAAATGAATGCCAACAAAGCATTCGCTTTCTTCATTACCAATTTCACCTGGTCATTAACTTTTAGGTTTCCCTACACGAGGACACTCAGGTTCCTTTGCACATCTGAGGTCTGAATTTTCACCCCATCCAAATAGTATTCTGCCTGTTTGTTTCGACTGCTGTACAATTCTCTATGTTAAATCTCATCTGCCATAATTTTGCCCAGTCTCCTAATCTGTCTAAATCCTTCTGCAACTTTACGGTTTCCACTACACTTCCTACTCCGCCACTATCTTGGTGTCATCTGTGTATGTGTGTCTTGGGGTGTGGAATTTCCCCTGGTGGACATGCACAACCCCTCCACTTACCATTGTGCCCTTCTTGACCCAAACCCCTCCCCATCCCATACCCCATTCCCATTCTTCATCCCCTTCATGCCCCTCTTCAATCCAACCCTCTCCCATCCCTCACCCCTTTTGTGCCCCTCCTCGACCCAACCCCTCTCCCTGTCCCATACCCCACTCCCATCCCTCACCCTCTCATGCCCCCTTTCTTCAACCCCCCCACCCCTCAATGATCCCACCACACTTCCTCACCTGCAAGGGAAGAACACTGATCAGACAGGTGATCCCAAAACCCACCAGCAGTAGGTTGGTCAGCACAAAGGCACGGATAGAGTTTGTCATCTTCTGCACAGTCCGATCCCATGGCTGGTGGCCCAGCTCCCCCTCTGTTGGGCTGTGGTGGAGGGAAGGGTTGGTGGTGGAGAGATGGGGCAGATTGTCAGCACAGGTGGTGGGGAGAAGGGAAGGGGGTGAGAGAGAGGGAAGGGGAGAGGTGGAAATGGAGAGAGATGGTATTGAAGAAAAGGGGAAAAGAGTGGGGGAGATGAGTGGAGAGGGTAGATAGGGGCTTCCCTCACCTCTTCAGTGTGTTGCTGTACTCCTTCATTCTCCAGTCCATCACGTAGCCAATCATTGGTGAGGTAAAGAGGCACAGCAGCTGGAGGATCCCAAAGATTGACGAGTAGAAATTGACTAACAGAAGAGAGAGCAGGAGAGGAGTGGGCTGAACAGCCTCGGCTGGTTCCATCTATTTGACTGCAGTACTAGTGACCACCTCCAGGGAGTCTGCGGTATTGAGAGTACACAGCCAGGGGGGCCTGCAGTACCCAATGTAAAACACTAGGGGTCTTCAGTGCTCAGTGTAGAACATCAGCGGTTGGGGGGGGGGAACTGCAGTACCCAGTGTAGACCACCGGGGGCACATAGTACCCAATGTAGACCACAAGGGGGCAGGGGCACGTAGTACCCAGTGTAGAACATCAGGGAGCTGAAGTACCTGTATAGAACACCAGGGGTCCTAAAGTACCCAGTGTAGAGGGCAGAGAGGGGAGGGGGGGGGGCTTCAATACCCAGTGTAGAACACAGGGGAGCTGAAGGGCCAGTACAGAACACCAAAGGGTGCAATGTACCCAGTGTAGACACAAGGGAAACATCGGGGTGGGGAGCTACAGTATCCAGTGTAGAACACCAGGTGGGGGGGGGGGGGGGTACCGTGTTCAGTGTAGAACACCAGGTGGGGGATACTGTGTTCAGTGTAGAACACTGGGTGTGGGCTACAGTATCTAGTGTAAAACACCATGGGCCTACAGTATCCAGTGTAGAACACTGGGGGGGCTTCAGCATCTGGTGTAGAACACTGGGGGTGAGGGGTATAGGATCCTGTGTAGAACACAGGGAGAGGGTTATAAGATCCAGTGTAGAAGACCGGGGGGGGGGGGGCTATAGGATCCAGTGTAGAACACCGGAGGGCTATAAGATCCAGTGTAGAATGGCAGGGGGCTACAGGATCCAGTGTAGAACACTGGGGAACCCGACTCCTTGTCTCCTAGTGGATGGATGCAGACCTGCAGAGCCTGGGATCCAGAGGCAGGGGTTCTGCTCTTAAATGGGCAGCAGCGATTGCTAGGGTTTGAAGGATCGTGATGCTCAATCCAGTGGTGCTCCCACATCTCTTGAAGTTTCTTCCTGCTCAAGGTGCTCACTTTCCAGCGCTCCCTCCTTAAGGCAGTACCTCCTTAAGAAATCCCTCCCTCCATTGCAGATCCCTCCTTGCACATTCATCCCTCCTTCAAAATACCCCCTTCTAACCAGAAACCCCTCTCTCCCTCCTCCTTTCTTATGGATAACTCCCTCCTCCCCGATCACTCCTTCATCCCTCCCTCCCTCCCTCTCCTTACCAATCTCTCCAGTTTCATCTTGAAGTTCTTCCGATTCTGTAGAGAATAAAAATTCAAAACTCTTCATGTAACATTAAATACATTCGAACCTGTTTAACTCAGAGGGACATGGAATCTCTCCTTACCCCTCTCACGGGGATATCTGTGTATTGAACAGTGACTCCCCCCCTCATTCAGGGATATCTGTACACCGACTGGCTCTCAGACCCTCTCTCATGGGGATATCTGTACACTGACTGGTGTCTCTGTCTCTCTTGGAGGATATTTGTAAATTGATGGTGACTCTCGGTCCCTCTCATGGGAATTCTGCACTGACCAATGTCTCTCCGTCCCTCTCAGTGAGATATTTGTACACTGTTGGTGTTTCTCCATCCCTCTCTCAGGGGGATATCTGTACATTAACCAGTATCTCTCCATCCCTCTCTCTTAGGGGGATATCTGTACACTGACCAATGTCTCTTCATCCTCCTCTCTTAAGGGGATATCTGTATACTGACCGGTCTCTCCATCTCTCTCTTTTAGGGGGATATCTATACACTGACCAGTGTCTCTCCATCACCTTCTCTAAGGATGGCATGTGTACACTTACCGGTGTCTCTCCTTCCCCCACCTCAGGGGAATATCTGTACATGAACTGGTATCTCTCCATCCCTCTCAGGGATATATTTGTTCAATGACCGGTGTCTCTCCATCCCCTTCTCTCAGAGGGATATCCGTACACTGACCACTGTCTCTCCATCACCCTCTCTCGGGGGGGACATCTGTACTCTAACCTGTGTGTCTCTCTCTCTGTCCCACTCTCTCAGGGGGATATCTGCATACTGACTGGGGTCTCTCCATCCCCCATTCTTCTCTCTGAGACGGCTATCTGTACATTGAGTCTCTCCGTCACCCCCCTCAGCGGGATATATTTCCATTGATTGGTGTCTCTCAGACCGCCTCAGTCGGGGGAAGTCTCTCACCGTCCTTCTCTCTCGGGGATATCTGTACACTGACCGGTGTCTCTTCTCTCTTTCAGGGGTATATCTGGACACTGAACAGCATCTCCTAGTATCCCTCTCTCAGTGGATATCTGTACATTGACCGGCGTGTCTCTCTGTCCCGTCTGTTCACTGACGGTGGCTATCCGTCCTTCTCTCTCGGGGGATATCTGTGCACTGAACGGCGTCTCTCAGTCCTTCTCCCTCGGGGGATATCTGTACATTGACCGGCGTGTCTCTCTGTCCCCCTCTATCAGGCAGATATCTGTACATTGACCGGAGTCTCTCCATCCACCTCTCTAAGGGGGATAATCTGTACACTGTCTGGTGTTTCTCCATCCCTCTCGCTCTCTCTGCACAGGAAACATTTTTGTTGCGACGAAGAGTTCCAGACCATGCCCTGGATATGCTTGACAGCCCATATTGGGTACAAAGTGGGGAGGGGTGACTGTAGGAGTGATGTTGCAGGGAGGAAAGCTCTCTCACCTCTCCCCTCCCTGTCGATGAACTCCAGCATCTTGTTCATAGCTCCCATGTAGAATATCAGACGCAGTTGTGTCACGCCCATCGTCAGCAGGCTCCAAAGAAAGATGGGGGAGCAAATGCTCCGTCTCAGGGGCACAGACCCTGAAGTTGAGAACAAAAACGTCATTCTTCCACCTCCGCATGGCCGAGCCTCCTTCCCACACCCCCGGAACTCAGCCAACCTCACATCTGAAGGCGTGTTCTCGACCCTGCTGTGTTGTCTCCTCTGTACGCTCACTAAAGCAGCCCATATCTAAACCGACACCTCACCACAATTCCACCTTTCCCTCCTGAAACCCTCTCATTTCCTTGCATCCAAGTCCCAATGTTTTTTCAAATGGTCCCATCCCCAGAAATGCATCCATTCTGTCCAAAAATGTCTTTCCTCTCACCAAACAGATGTGTTTGCTACTCTCAACGTGGCAAAAAGCTGCTGCCTCACTCCCTTCCGATCTTGCAGACCTCTGTGAAGATGCCCCTCATCCTTCTTTGCTCCAAAGAGAAAATTCACCCAGTCCCACAACTCTTTTGACCTTGCCTCGTGAGGTAGGTTCTCCAATCCAGGCGAACTCCGGGTAAAATCTCCCCTGCACTCTCTCTGATGCTTCCAACCTAAACTTTAGCACAATAACCACCGCGCCCGACTGTCCGCTACACCCCATCCTGTTTCTATAACCCACTCCGGACCACTACACTACTCCCTGTTCCCTACTCCCTGTCTCTGTAACCCCCTCTGGTCCATTATACCCCTCCCCATCTCTGTAACCTCCCTCCGGCCCCCTACACCACTTCCTGACTCTGTATTCCCCTTTGGTCCCCTAAACCACTCCTTGTCTTTGTAACACCCTCCAGTCCCCTCTCCCCACCCCATTTCTGTCACCCACTCTGGACCACTACTCCACTCCCTTTCTCTAAGTCCCACCTGTTCCTTCCAATCCTCCCAGTCTTTGTAACGCCCTCTGGTCCATTACACTCCTCCCTGTCTCTGTTGCCCTCTCTTGTCCTATATTCCCCTTCAGAATCTGTATCCCCCTCTAGTCGCTTCACCTTTCCCTGTCTCTGTAAACTCCACCCGTCCCCAACAACCCAACCAACTCTGGTTCCCTACCCCTCCCTGTTCCGGTATCCACCTCTGGTCTCCTACACCTTTCCCTGCCTCTGTCACCCCCTCCAGTCCCATATACCTCTCCCTGTCTCTATCCACCTCCAGTCCCAGACACCCTCCTTGTCTCTGTAACCCCCTCCAGTCCCCTACACCCCTCCCTGTCTCTGTAACCCCATCTGGCCCTCAATACCCCTCTCTGTGTCTGTAACCCCATCCAGCCCCCAATACCCCTCCCTGTCTCTCTAACCCCATCCGGCCTCCAATACCCTCCTGTCTCAATAATCCCCTCCACTCCCCAATATCCCTCCCTGTCTCTGTAACCCCATCTGGCCCCCAATACCCTTCCCTGTCTCAGTAACCCCCTCCAGTCCTCAGTACCCCTCCCTGTCTCTGTAACCTCGTTCGGACCACCACACTTGATTCTTAATGTTCTCTGTCAGCCTCTCATAATCTTGTAGACCTCTATCAAATCTCCTCTCATCCTTCGCTCCAAACAGAAAAGTCCCAGCTCTGCTAACCTTGCCTCATAAGACTTGTTTCCCAATCCAGGCAACATCCTGGTAAATCTCATTTGCACCCTTTCTATAGCTTCCACATTCTTCCTATAATGAGGAGACTAGAAATTAACACAATATTCCAAGTGTGGTCTTACTTGAGAGTTGTAACATGGCCTCGCAACTCTTGAATTCAATCCACCAATAATGAAGCCCAGCATCCCATAGGCCTTCTTACCTATCCTGTCAATCTTGGCAGTGACCTTGAGAGATACATGGATTTGGACCCCAAGGTCCCTCTGTTCTTCCTTACTGTAACCGACCATTAACCCTGTACTCGGCCTTCTGGTTTCACCCTCATTCTGATACCTCCTGATTAAACCCCATAAGCATAAGCTGAAGATGAGGCTCCACTCTTGCTGCTCTCCCTGGAGTGATGGATATTATTATAAATATTATGCTGGGCCATGGATTAAATGCCAGCAGTTTCCACAGACTAGGCTCAAGCCTGGCCCCATAGACTAGACCACAAAGCTCTTCCCCTAAAGCTAGGCCTCATTCCTGGCACTTTAACTAGACCAAGTTTCCATGAACTACCTCTCTGGCCTGGCCCTCTGACTATGCCCCAAGCTCCACCTGCTTGCTAGGCCTTATAGACTAGGGTCACATTCCGGGCGTCGAGGGAAATCCCAAGCCTTACTCTCCATCTTATCCTCCGCCTTGTACTCCAGGGCCTCGGTGGACAGGTGGCTGAGCTCGTGGCCTTCTGGAACCTTCCGACTGAGCCTGTGGCCCACGCTGGTGACGTGCTGGTAGAAACGGTCACCAGTCACCTTGTGATCAAGGGCCAGACTGTCCAACTTGACCTTCTTCCTGTGGAGGTGAGGGGATTAGGGGGGAATCAAACCCAGGCACACACAACTCCATCTCAGGTCTTGTCTGGTTGCTGCATCCCAGACTTGGCCTCAAGGCCCTGCCCCTCTGGCTAGGACCCAGGACTGGCCATCTGACTAGGCTGCTGGCCTCGACTGCTTGCTATTTCCAGGGATGAGGCCACAGGCCTGATTCTCTAACTCAGCCCCAGTCCTTGCCTGCTGCTAGGCCCCAGTTTGCACAATTTAGGCCCATCTGGACTCCCAGATCCCTTTGGCCCACTAGGCCTGAGGCCCAGACTCCTAGGCCCATCCCACCCACTTGGCCCCAGGCCTAGACCCCCAGACCCTTCCCGCCCACTGGGTCTTGTCTAAACCCTCTGGCCCTTCCTCACCACCAAGCCCTTCCTGCCCACAACCTCAGGCCTGGAGCCCCAGTTTATTCCCACCCATTAGGCCTCAGGACTGGACCGCCAGGCACCTTTCTCAACTTCAAGCCTCGCTGCACCTCCTGTCCCCTCCAACCTACACAAAGTTGGTCTCCTCGGGGTCAGGAAAGGTCTCCAAGGGCCAATTAACGTAGCAGTTGAGGAAAACCAGGCAGGCCACGGCGGACCAGGTGAACATTATGACGGTGAATGGGACCCCAGCGTCGTAGATCACCTGTAGGAAGAAACCAAAGGTCAAATGGGGCCTTCCTGGCATGAAATGACCTCAGGAGCTGTGCCTCCAGAACCCAAGGTATGGCTTGGAAATAGGCCCCAGCATCCATGGACCAGGCCACAGGGCTGGCCTAAATGACTACAGTGATGAAGTGTTTTGAAAGTCTGGTGCTGAGGCACATCATGTCCTGTCTGTGCGGTGACATGGATCTGTTCAAGTTCATCTGTCATAGCAACAGGTCTACGGTTGATTCTATCTCACTGGCTCAACAAAATGCCCTGGAACACCTGGACACCAAAGATGCAGACATCAGGATGTACTTTATCGACTAGGGTTCAGCATTTAACACCATCACCCCCTCAAAACTGATCAGCAAACTCCAATATCTGGGACTCAACACCCCACTGTGTAATTGGATCCTGGATTTCCTCACTTCCAGACGCCAATGAGTGAGAACTTCTCCTCCACAATCTCCATCAGCACTTTACACCGTTGACTGCCACCAAAACATCAACTGTGTCAACTTCACCACCCCCCCCCTCCCCCACTCGTATTCCACCTCACCTCCTCTGAACACTTTGGCCTCCACTTTCTCTGCAGCAATCCCAACCTCGCCATCAAACCTGTTGACCAAGCTGGGGTTGTTGTGGTCTGGAGCACTGACCTCTACCTTGCTGAGGCCAAACATCAGTTCTCAGACACCTCCTCTTCCTTCCCCCCTTCCACAGGACCCCACCATAGAACATCAAGTCACCATCTCCAACCTCATCACCTCTGGTCACATCCCTCCCACGGCCCCCAATTCCCATCCCCGCACTGCCTGGTTCTACCTCTGACCCGATTATCCAAGTAGACCCATTATCTGCACATATTCCCACCCCACCGAACTAGTATCATCTCACCTCGACTCCATTCTTTCTTCCCTGGTCCAGTCGCTCCCCATTACATCCTCACGTGCTCTCCATCTCTTCAATGACTTTCAATTCTCTGAAAATGACCACCTTAGTTTTAACTGTGGACGTCCAATCCCTTTACACCTTCCACCCCCCATACACAAGGTCTCAAGTCCCTTTGTTTCTTTCTTAATAACAGACCGAACCAGTCCCCCTCCATCACCATCCTCCTCATCCCTGACGGACGTCCTCTCCTCAATAACTTCTCCTTTGATTCATCTAATTTCCTCCAAGTTGAAGGAGTGGCCATGGGTCCCAGCTACACCTGCCTGTTTGTGGGCTTTGTGGAGCAATCCAGGCTGCAGGTCAATACAGGCAAGGCAAGACCCCCCCCCCCCCACCACCCCCCAACGCTTCCTCTGCTACGCTGGGGCTGAGCCCTTCATCAAGGTATGAACAAAATTCAGGCAGGTGAGGGGATATTCCCTTTGTCCTCACCTACCCACCCCACCAGCCTCTGCAATCAACATATCCGTAACTTCCACCGCCGACAACGTGATCCTGCCACCGTCTTTGCCAACTACGACTCTCTTGTTCCCTTACCCTCCCCACTACTTGGCCCCTGACACCATCCCCTGTGCCCATAGATGAGGCTCCAATTGTGCCCAAACTGACCTCCCCCTCACAGGGGTCCCAGACAGTCCGTGCAATGAAACAACACTTATGAGTCTGCTGGAGTGGTTGATTGCATCTGGTGCTGGCGTCGTGCCCTTCTCCACATCAGAGAGACTGGACGCAGACTGGGAGATCACTTCGCTGAGCAACTTCGCTCTGTCTGTGCCAGTGACAGGGATCTCCCAGTGCCAATCGTCTAACTTCTGCGCCCCACTCCCACACCAACCTGTCTGCCCATGAATTTCCCCCCTATCTATAAAAAAATCTGCCCGTCTATTTCTTATACCAAAGTGCATAACCATATACACTTTCCAACATTGTATTCCATTTAAAACCATAGAATACTACAGCACAGAAACAGGCCCCTTCGGCCCTTCTCGTCTGTGCTGGGCCATTTGTTTTGTCTCGTCCCACTGACCTGCACCCAGTCCATAGCCCTCTGCACCTCTCCCATCCATGTACCTGTCCAAATTCCTCTTAAATGTTAAAATTGAGCCCGCATTCACCACTTCAGCTGGCAGCTCGTTCCACATCCCCGCCACTCTCTGTGTGAAGTTCCCCCTCTTCTCTGCCCATTCTCCTCCACTCTCTCAGTCTCTCTGCCGCCTCTCTGCCTCCTCCTCACTACCTGCCCCTCCAAATATCTTTGTATCATCTGCAAACTTTGCCACAAAACCATTTATTCCATAATCCAAATCAATAAATTACCACATAAAAAGCAGACCCACACCGACCCCTGCCACAAACCACCGACCCCTGCGTGAACCACCGACCCCTGCCACAAACCACCGACCCCTGCGTGAACCACCGACTCCTGCCATAAACCACCAACCCCTGCATAAACCACCGACTCCTTCCATAAACCACCGACCCCTGCCATAAACCACCGACCCCTGCTGTAAACCACCGATCCCTGCTGTGAACCACCAACCACTGTGATTAACCACCAACCTCTGTGGTACTTCACCGATCCCTATGGTAAACCACCGACCCCCACGGTAAACCACCAACCCCTGCATAAACTACATACCCCTGTGATAAACCACCGACCCCCATGATAAATCACCATGTCCTTTGTCCAGCCTGTTTGGGGGTTCTGCAAAAAATTGCAGTAGTTTTTTTAAACTTTAGACATAGAGCACAGTAACAGGCAATTTCGGCCCTAAAGCCCATGATACCCAATTAACCTACACCCCCTGGTACATTTTGAACGATGAGAAGAAACCGGAGCCCCCCGGGAAAAACCCACAGAGACACGGAGTACATACTTCCCGTACGGACACCCCATCCCAATCACTGGCTTGAGAACAAAGTTGCGCTAAGTGCTGCACAAACCAGACTGCCCACAATATTTTTTTCTTTAGGAAGCCATGCTGTCTTTGGCTTATCTTGTCATTCACGCCACTAGGATTAGGCCTGGTCTACAACTAGGCCTTTGGAGTTGTGGACTATTCTGCCTGCAACTAGGCCTCAAAACCCACAGGCTAGGCCTTGCCCCATGGACTGGGCCCCAAGCCCATGGACTAGGCCTACGATGCTTGGACCCCACTCCAGGCCTGACCAACAACAGCCAGGCCCAACGATCCCAAGCACAGCCCTCAACTGTAGACGAGGCCCCAGGGCCACCCTACCACCAGGGGCAAGGCAATACCATCAATGAAGCCTCAGGCCCCACGGATGAGGCCAGAGGCCAAACCTCCCATGAGGCCATGAGTTTCAGCTGAGGCCCAACAAGGCAGCAAGCACAAGCGTGAAATCTTTCCGAGAGAAGTGGGGGTGGGGAGGGGAATGGAGAAGAGAGAGAGGGTGGGATAAAAAAATTCAAGGACTAACCTTGATTCCTGGGAACGTCACTGCTGATGAAGCATAGGATCCAATCATGAGGGACATCATGGTGGAACATAGGTTCCCAAACATGTTAGGAAGCTGTAGAGAGAGGTGGGGGGGGGGGGAGAGGGAATGAGAGGGGGAGAGAGTGCGGTAGAGAAGGGAGGTGAAAGCTTGGTAAATTGAGGGAGTACAGAAGTCTTTCTGCCTTCCCTCTCCCCACACCCTTCATTTAGCCTCCCTCCTTTTTTTTTAACTTTTGGCAACTTTTATTTAGCAACAGATCCTCAGTTGTGCCAGTTTACATGTTTTTCCTTATTTTAATAGAAACCAGGTACAAAGTTTGTTTCACATTTGATTTACTTCTTCCACTTAATTCACAAACAAGTCAACACCATTTAAAATTGACGTCACCAAAACAGATTCACAATTGGGGAAAAGATCATCTAGAGAAAAGCATCGGCATGATGAAAATGGAATGGTTGGCACACTGATTTCCTGAGGTGTGCTGTCCTAGCTGCTCTCTCCTAGTGTATGCTTGTCAAACAGATACTCGGCCATGCCAGACTGAGGAGCGCCCATGCGGGTCAGATTGAGCCTCCCTCCTTCACAGGCAATCATGGGTCCCACACAAGCCCCGCGCACACCCACACCACATACCCACATGCCCCACACACAGATACACCCCCGCACACGAACACCTGCGCGTACCCACACCCACCCGCGCACACACACACACACACACACCCACTCCCACAACACCCACACACACACAAACCCACAGTGACAGAGTATCTAGATATGCTTTTTGGGAGATAAACTGGGAAAGGTTTGTTAGAGTAGGTCACATACAAACACTTTAGAACAGATCTGATTTGAAATACTGGAGCTCTGCTAATGCTAGACATGTCGGCTCCACAGCATTTGCAAGAGCTTCACTAATGGATTGTTGTTTACAAAAGGCAGCAGATGAAAGAGCTTGTCAGAGCCGTTTCTGTCTCGAGCTGTTCTGGGAGGGCCATGTGCTTTGGCAAGCAGAGAGAGTCAAACAGGCTTTCTCTCAGTGAGAGGGAAACACAGAGATCACTTCTACAGCGTTACAGCCAGCAGAGGTAGCTGGGACTAGAACAGGACAAGCTGGCAAGCTTGTGGAAAGCCACTTGGAAGATGGCTTGGTCAAAGCCCTTGTGGTTCATGCAAGAGGAGAGGACTGGCTGTCTAATGCTTCACTTGGAATAAGTGAAACAAGAAGGAACTCTGTGGTGACCTAAAAGAAAGAGATTATCATCTGGAGAACCCTGATGGGGCAAGTTTATTCGGCAAGACACTGAAGTGGCTGATGGAAGTAAATGTACAACAAATCTCTCTATGAAAACCGGCGAGAACCTTCTAGAGTGGTAACCATTTACCTTTAAAGCACCAAAGCCTGGTGAACTTTAGAAATGTTAAATTCTGTGCACAGTATAAGAATTTCCTGCAACCAGTGAACTTGGAAGAATGAGAAGTGAGCCAAAGAACTTTTCTGAACTTACACACACATTATACACACATGTGATTAGAATTAGAAGGGGATTAAGTTAGGTTAGTTAAATCAAAAGTGTGATTGTATTTTCATGTTAAAAGATCATTAAAATCAATTTTTGTTTAAGTAAACATTTGTGTTGGTGAGTATCTATGGCTGCTGAGTTTTGGGGTCCTCTGGGCTCGTAACAGTACACACACACACACACACACACACACACACACCCCTATACACACACACACCCCTATACACACACACACACTCACCCCCCCCACATCCACACACACATTCACACATCCACATCCACACACACATTCACACATCCACATCCACACTCACACCCCCATATCCATACTCACACCCCCCACATCCACACTCACACCCCCTACATCCACACTCACACCCACACACACATTCACACCCACACACACATTCACACCCCACACACACCTCACCCCTACACACTCCCACATCCACACTCACACCCCCACACACATTCACACCCTCACATCCACACCCCCACATCCACACTCACACCCACACACATTCACACCCCACACACCTCACCCCTACACACACTCCCACATCCACACTCACACCCACACATTCACACCCCACACACACCTCACCCCTACACACACTCCCACATCCACACTCACACCTCCACACACATTCACACATTCACACCCTCACATCCACATGCACAAACACACTCACATCCCCATATCCACTCACACCCACACACACCTCACCCCTGTGCACACACACTCACACCCCCACATCCACACTCACACCCCCACACACACACTCACATCCCTACCCACACACTCACACCCCACATCCACACTCACAACCTCACCCCTACACATTCAGTCACACCCCCACATCTACATGCACACAGACTCACATCCCCACACACACACTCAAAACTACACACACACACACACACACATACACAACCCCCCTCCCCCCAGTGAACATGGAGATTAGGAAGGTTTTCATCCAACTCACAGTCAGTGACGAAAATGTGATGCAAATTCCTCCAAATCCATTAAGTGAGAGAGCGAGGAAAATTAGTCCTGACAACACTGTAGAAACGGACACAAAGTCACCAGCACATGGAGTGTGTCTGTCTGTGGGGGTGGGGGTTAGGTTGGGTGTGGGTGGGGGGGGGGGGGGCGAGTGTGGGGTGGAGGTTGGGGTGGGTGTGTTGGGTGCGTAGGGTATAGGGGTGGGGTTGGGTGTATGGATGTGGGAGTTGGAGTTTGCGGATGGGTGTGGGGGTTGGGGTGGCTGTGGGGGTGGGTAAGTGTGTTGAGGTGGTGTGGGTGTTGGGGTATTAGTTTGGGGATGGGTGAGTGTTGGGGGCGGGGGTGTGTCTGTGTGGGTGGGTGTTGGGGTGTTAATGTGAGAATGGGTGAAGGGATGTTAGTATGGGGGTGGGGGTGGGTGTTAGGGTGTGGGGGGCGGGTGGTTTGGGTGTTGAGGTGGGTGTGGGAGTTGGGGTATTAATGTGGGGGTGGGTGTGAGGGTGGGTATTGGGGGTTGGGTGTGGGGGGGTATGGGTGGGGGTTGGGTGTGGGGGGGTATGGGTGGGGGTTGGGTTGTTAGTGTGTGGTGGGTGAGGGGATGTTAGTGAGGGGGTGGGTGTGGGTTGGTGTTGGGGTGTGGAGGTGGAGGTAGGGGTGCGTGAGTGGGTGGGGGGAGGGTGTTAGAGTGTGTGGGGGTGTGGCGATGTTGAGATGGGGGTGGGGCTGGGGAAAAGTGTTGGGGTATTAGTGTGGGGGTGGGTGTAGGGGTGCAGGAGTAGGTGGGGAGAAGGTGTGAGAGTGTGTGTGGGATATGGCAGTGTTGGGCTGTGCGGGAGTAGGTGAGGGGGGGGGGATATGACTAGGCATCCGTGTCTGCGTGCGGAGGATATTGGGGTTACTTACCAGTGGGCTTGTAAGCAGCAATTGCAATCATAGCACATGAGAGAGCAAAACAGGAGCTGGGGGAGAGGGGGAGGTGGGGAGAGAGAAAAAGGGGATGGGGAGAATGAGGATGAGGGGAAATGTGGGGAGGAAAGAGTGGGGAGGGGGTAAAGGGGGGGCCGAGGGGGGAGAGGGTGGGGTGGACAGAAAGTTACCAAACTGCGGCATTTGATTGACTCTAACCCCATTATGAATTCCCACAACCCAGGCTCACATATTAATGAGACTTCCTGACCTCCCCTCTCCCCTGACCCAGCGGAGCAACAACAACACACCTTTCCCTCGCCAACTCACATCACCCCAATAAACCACACACAGAAGGCATGGGGAGGGGTGTGGGAGAGGGACAGAGCTAGGGATGGATGAAGGTACCAAGGAAACAGGGGGTGGTAAGAGATTGAGGGAGGAGGGGAGGGAGAAAAGAAGGGAAGGTTGGGAGGGACAAAGAAAGGGAGAGAGAGGAGGTACAGAGGGAAAGAGGGAGGGGTGAAAAGGGAGGGTGGTCAGATGGAGGTATAGAGGGTGGAAGAGATGGAGTGGGAAGGGAAGGGAGGGGAGGGACAGAAGGTGTGAGGGAAGGATGGATGGAGGTACAGAGGGAGAGCGGAGGGGGGGCCCGACTACCTGCCAATCAGGCGTGGAAGGCGAGGTCCCTTGCGGTCCATGAGGATCCCAAGGGGGAGGGTGGTGGCACTCAGCAGGAAGGAGCCAATGGTAAAGGCAAGGTTCAGCATCTCCGCCTGCTCCACACAGCTCGGCCACAGAACCCCCTCGGAATTCTCATCCTCAATGGGATGTCCTGTGAAGTTCTCTGAAGAATTCCCCCTCTCTGCCAAGAGAGAACAGAAATCATCTCGCACTGCACCCTCCATGTCCCCTTCACCCCTCCCAGTCTCTGTAACTCTCTCCGGTCACCTACACCCCTCCCGGTCTCTGTAATCCCCTCCTGTCCCCAACACCTCTCCCTGTCTCTGTAACACCCTACGGACCCAACACCCTCCCAGTCTCTATTACCTTCTCCGGTCCCCAACACCCCTCCCCATCTCCACAACACCCATCAGGCCCCTTCACCCTTCCCTGTCTCTATAACCCCTATGGTCTCTTTGACCCCTCCCAGTCTCTGTAACTCTCTCCGGTCACCTACACACCTCCCGGTCTCTATAATGCCCTCCTGTCCCCAACACCCCTCCCTGTCTCTGTAACCCCCTCCAGACCCAACACCCTTCTCCGTCTCCGCAACACCCATCAGTCCCCTTCACCCTTCCCTATCTCTATAACCCCTCTGGTCCCCTTGACCCCTCTCGGTCTCTGTAATCCCCTCCTGTCCCCAACACCCCTCCCTGTCTCTGTAACCCCTCCAGACCCAACACCTCTCCCTGTCTCTGTAACCCCCCTCCAGACCCAACACCCCTCCCCATCTCCGCAACACCCATCAGTCCCCTTCACCCTTCCCCATCTCTATAACCCCTGCGGTCCCCTTGAACCCTCTTGGTGTCTGTAATCCTCTCCGGTTCCATACACCCCTCCCTGTCTCTGTAACCCACTCCAGTCCCTCCCTGTCTCTGTAACCCCCTTGGGTCCCCAACATCTTTCCCTGGGTCTGTAACCCCTTCTGCTGCCCTACACCTCTCCCTGTCTCTGTTACACCCTCCAGTCCCCTACACCCTCGCTGTCTCTGTAACCCTGACTGCTCCCCTACATCCCTCCTTGTCTCTGAAACCCCCTCTAGTTCCCTACATCCTTCTCTGTCTCTGTAACCCCCTCCAGTCCCCTACATCCTTCCCTAGGTCTGTAACCCCCTCTCATCCCCGACATCCCTCCCCGTCTCTGTAACCCCTTCGGGTCCCCTGCATCCCTCCCTGGGACTGTAACCCCCTCCCATCCCTCCACCCCAACTTGTCTCTGTAACCCCCTCAGGTCCCCAACACCCATTCCTGTCTCTATAACCCTCTCTGGTCCCCTACACCCCTCCCTGTCTCTGTAACCCCCTCCAGTCCCCTACACCCCTCCCTGGGTCCGTAACCCCCTCGGGTCCCCTACACCCTTGCTGTTTCTGTAACCTTCTGTTGTCCCCTACACCCTTCCCCGTCTCTGTAACCCCTCCCATCCCCTACATCCCTCTCTGGGTCTGTAAGCCCCTCCCATCCCCTATATCCCTCCCTCTTTAACCCCCTCCAGTCCCCTACACCCTCCCTGTCTCTGAAACCCCCTCCCTTCCCCTAAATCCCTCCCTTGGTCTGTAACCCCCCTCCCATTCCCAACATCCCTCCCCATCTCTGTAACTCCCTCCAGTCCTCTACACCCCTCCCTGAGTCTGTAACCTCCTGCCATCCCTTACATCCCTCCCCATCTCTTTAACCCCCTCCCATCCCCTACACTCCAATCTTTCTCTGTAACCCCCTCAAGTCCCCTACACCCATTCCTGTCTCTATAACCCTCTCTGGTCCCCTACATCCTTCCCTGTCTCTGTAACACACCCCATCTCGTGACGGGAGTTGGTTTGAACAGGTTTGGGGGAAGTCAGCTTCGTGACAAAAGATCTGGGCAAATTATCAAGGACAGGAACTCAATGTCAATCGTCCACTGTTTCTACAGGTGCCCAGTCCCACAGACACACGAAAGGCACTTTCAGGTAGCCAATTGCCCTGCATGTAGTTGCATGTTTAGGCAATATGCGGCTGTTTTGAGGCCACCTGAATGTGCAGGAGGAGCTCTTGAGGCGAGTTACATAACCCTCCTCCAAGAGGGATAATCAGCTCAGCTCAGTGCCCCCCCACCCACCAGCCATCTGAATGCAGCTGGCTGAAAGCGGATGTGTAAGGGTCAGGCTGCTGATCACAGCTGACACTGGGCAGGAGGCGGAGTGTGCTCAGAGCCGCATCCTGTGCGGCTGTGTCCTTCAGGTGGCCAGCGTTGTTCTTTCAACGCTGCCACCTGAATGGCAATTTAAAGGGCCGTTTCTGCTTCTTCAGGCATATTCTTAGCGCAGAATGCACTTGAAAAAGCCAAGAGTCACACAATCCCCTATACCCCTCACTCTCTCTATTACCCTCTCTGGTCCGCTATATCCCTCCCTGCCCCTGTAACACCCTCTGGTCCCCTACACTCCTCCCTGCCTGTTAAACTCTCCTGTCCCCAACATCCCTCCCTGCCTCTAGAACACCCTCTGGTCCCCTAACCCTCCATCTCCATAACCTTCTCCGGTCCCCGACAATCCTCCCTGTCTCTGTAACCCCCTCCCATCCCCTATATCCCTCCCTGTCTCTGTAACTCCCTCCAGTCCCCTACACCCCTCCCTGTCTCTGTAAACCCCTCCCATCCCCTACATCCCTCCCTGTCTCTGTAACCCCCTCCCATTACCTACATACCTCCCTGTCTCTGTAACTCCCTCCAGTCCCCTACACCCCTCCTTGTCTCTGTAAACCCCACCCATCCCCTACATCCCTCCCTGTCTCTGAAACCCCCTCCCATCCCCTACACCCCTTCCTGTCTCTGTAACCCCCCCTCCCATCCCCTATATCCCTCCCTGTCTCTGTAACCCCCTCCAGTCCCCTACACCCCCCCCCCCACCCCCGTCTCTGTAACCCTCTCCGTACAGAACACGGTGAATCGTCCTCTGGTTCGGTCTGAGTGTAAACACATTGTTGACGCTGGGGCCAGTACCCCATGGGACACCTCTTTGGATGAGTGAACCCCTCTCCTTCAGCTCCATCTCTCCACCCTCTCCCTCTTCACCCCACCCCTCCTCCCCCCCTCTCTCTCTCTCTCTCTCTCTCTCTCTCTCTCTCTCTCTCTCTCTCTCTCTCTCTCTCTCTCTACCACCCTCCCCCCACACACCCTCTCTATCTCGTGACGGGAATTGGTTTGAACAGGTTTGGGGAAAGTCAGCTTCGTGACAAAAGATCTGGGCAACTTACCAAGGACAGGAACTCAATGTCAATCGTCTACTGTTTCTATAGGTGCCCAGTCCCACACAATACCCTACACCCCTCACTCTCTCTGTTTACCCCCCACCCCAATCCCCTACACTCCTCAATCTCTCTGTTACTCTCTCTGGTCCCCTATGCCCTCCCTGCCCCTGTAACACACTCTGGACCACTACACCTCTCCCTGCTTCTTTTATGCTCTCCTGTCCCCTACAACCCTCCCTGCCTCTATAACACCCTCCAGTCCCCTAACCCTCCCTGTCTCTTTAACCTTCACTGGTCCCCTACACCCCTCTCTGTCTCTGTGACCCACTCCGGTCACCAACACCCCTCTCTATCTCTGTAACACCCTCCGATCCCCTACATCCCTCACTGTCTCTGTATCCAGTTCCAGTCCCATGCATCACTAGTCCCCTCCAGACCACTACACCTCTCCCTGTCTCTGTGACCCCTCCTGTCCTCTACATTCTCCCCGTAACCCGCTCTGCTCCCCTACACCCCTCCCTGTCTCTGTAACCCCTCCTGTCCCCAACACTCCTCCTTGACTCTATAACGCCCTCTGGTTCCCTACATCCCTGCCTGTCTCTGTAACTCCCTCTGGTTCCATACTCCTCACATGTCTCTGTAACGCTCTCCGATCCCCAACAGCCCTCATGTCTTTGTAACCCCCCCCTCCTCTCCCCTACAGTTCTTACTGACTGTCTTAACAACATTCTGAACATGTGATCTGGAATGGGTTCTGGAGGGATCGAACAAATAAACATTTTATTGAAGGATTACACATGATTAAATGGAATATTTGATCTTTAACACTTTGATAATCATTGTGGGAACATTGAGTGGGGAGATGACCTGTGGCAGAAAGTCCCCAAATTCTTTCACTGGATTGTGAGGGTATCCTGGACTCATTTAACCTGAGGGGATAGCAAGGGGATATCACAGATAGAGTGACTCCCCAGGAGAGAATGGGGTTATCCCGGATGAGGTTTATTTATAATGGTAGCAGGCCATTTCAGCCCACGTGTCCATGCCGCCCAATTAACCTACACCCCTGATATGTCTTGAATGGTGGGAGACCCCAGTGAAAACCCACACAGATGTGGGGAGAAATCCCACACTTCTTACAGACAGGGCAGGATTCAAACACAGATCCGGCCTCGATCACTGGTGCTGTATCGGGTTAAACACAATACCAACTGGGTTCCCATGAGAGAAGTTGGGTAACCCAGATGGGATGTATCCTGTGAAAGAGTGGGAATATCAGATAGGATTTATCCCTGGGAGAGAGTGGGGATATTGGATGGGGATTATCCCCAGGAGAAAGCAGGGATATCGGATGGGGTTTGTCCCCGGGAGAGAGTGGGATATCGGATGGGGTTTGTCCCTTGGATATTGCAGGGATAGAGGATGGGGTTTATCCCTGGGAGAGAGCGTGGATATCAGATATGGTTTATTCCCAGGTGAGAACAGGGTTATCTTATGGGGTTTATCCCCAGAAGAGATTGGGCATATTGGATAGGTTTTATGGCCAGGAGAGTGCGGGGTATGGGGTGGGGTTTGTCCATGGGAGAGAGCGGGGATATCGGATGGGGTTTATATGCGGGAGAGAGTCGGAATATTGGATGGGGTTTATTCCCAGGAGAAAACCAGGATATCAGATGTGGTTTTTACCCAGGAGAGAGTGGGGATATCAGGTGGAGCCTATTCCCTAGAGAGTGGGAATATCGGATGGGGCTTATCCCTGAGAGAGTGCGGGGAATTAGGATGGGGCTTGTCCCCGGAAGAGAACGGGGATATTGGATGGGGTTTGTCTCTGGGAAAAAGCGGGGATATCTGATGGGGTTTGTCCCGGGAGAGAGCTGGGATATCGGATGGGGATAATATCCAGGGAAGAGCAGGGATATTGGATGAGGTTTTTCGCCAGTAGAGAGCAGGGATATAGGATGGGTTTTCAACCTGGGAGACAACGGAGATATCGGATGGGGTTTATCCCCGGGAGAGAGCATCTATATCGGATGGGTTTGTCCACTGTAGAGAGCGTGGATATCGGATGTGGTTTAACCCCAGGAGAGAGCAAGGATATCGGATGTGGTTTAACCCCAGGAGAGAGCGGGGACATCTGATTGGGGTTGTCCCCAGTCGAGTGCGGGGATATCGGTTTGGGTTGTTCCCAGGAGAGCGGGAATATCAGATTGGATTTATTCCAGAGAGAGAGTGGGGATATAGTATGGCTATTTTCCATGGAAGGTGTATATCAGTTGTGATTTGTCCCCAGGAGGGAGCGGGAATATCGGCTGGGGTTTATTCCTGGGAGAGAGTGGTTATATAGTATGGCTATTTTCCATGGAAGAGGCTATATCGGATGCGGTTAATCCCATAGTCAGCGGGGATATCGGATGGGGTTTGTCCACTGTAGAGAGCAGGGTTATCGGATAGGATTTATACCCGGGATAAAACAGGGATATCGGATGGGGTTTATTCCCAGGAGAGAGTGGATATATAAATTGGGGTTTGTCCACAGGAGAGTGCGTCTATATTGGATGGGATTTTTCAACGGCAGAGAGCGTGGATATCAGATGGGGTTTGTCCACTGGAGAGAGCGGGGAATATCAGATATGGTTTAACCTGGGAGAGAGCATGGATATCGGATGGTGTTTGTCCGCAGGAGAGAGTGGGGATATAGGATGGGGTTTGTCCCCAGGAGACAGCAGGGATATCGGATGGGGTTTATACCTGGGAGAGAGTAGGGATATAATGTGTGTATTTTCCACGGAAGGAGGTATATTGGATGGGGTTTATCCCAGGGAGACAGTGGGGATATCGGATGGGGTTTGTCCCAAGGAGAGAGCGGGGAAATTGGATGGGGTTTTTCCCCACGAGAGAGAGTGATATCAGATTGGGTTTGTCCCCAGGAGTGAGCGGGGATATCGGATGGGGTTTCTGCCCTGGAGAGAGTGGGGATATCAGATGGGGTTCATACCTGGGAGAGAGTGGGAATATAGTATGGGAGTTTTGCACAGAAGGGGGTACATCGGATGAGGTTTATCCCACAGAGACAGTAGGGATATCGGATGGGGTTTGTCCCAATAATAGAGAGGGGATATTGGATGGGGTTTGTCTCGGAAGAGAGAGGGAATATCGAATGGGATTTGTCCCCGGAAGAGAGAGCGGATATCGGATGGGGTTTCAGCCCTGGTGAGAGTGGGCATATTGGATGGGGTTTATCCCAGAGAGAGAGAGCAGGCATATCGCATTGCGTTCCACACCAGGAGCGAGCAGAGATAACGCATGTAGTTTCTTACCGGGAGAAAATGGGGATATTGGATGGTGGTGTCTCAGGGAGAGAGCGTGGATATCGGATAGGGTTTCTCCCCTAGAGAGAGTGGGATATCGGATGGGGTTTGTCTCTGGGAGAGAGCATGGATATTGGATGTTTTATCCCCGGCATAGAGCAAGGATATCGGATGCGATTTGTCCGCAGGAGTGGGGGGTATTGGATGAGATTTATCCCCGAGAGAGAGCAGGGATATAGGATGGGGTTTGTCCCCAGGAGAGAGCTGGGATAACGGATGGGTTTATGCCCAGATAAGAGTGGGGATATCAGATGGGCTTTGTTGCCAGGAGAGAGCCAGGATATCGGTTGGGGAGAATCGCTGGGAGATAGTGGGGATGGATGGGATATATATCCAGGAGAGAATGGTGATATTGGATGGGGTTTATTCCTGGGTGAGAGCCAGGATATCGGATGGGGTTCGTTCTCAGGAGAGAGCAGTGATATTGAATGGAGTTTATCCTCAGAAGACGCAGTGATATCAGATGGGATTTATCCGCGGTCAAGCAGGTATATCGGATGGGGTTTGGCCTCGGGAGAGAGTGGGGATAACGGATGGGGTTAATCCCGGGAGAGAGTGGGGATATCGGGTGGGGTTTATCCTTAGGCGTGAACAGTGATATTGAATGGAGTTTATCCTCAGAAGACAGCGGTGATATCAGATGGGATTTATCCGCGGTAGAGCGGGTATATTGGATGGGGTTTTTCCACGGGAGAGTGGGGATATCGGATGGGGTTTAACCCCGGGAGAGAGCAAGGATATCGGATGGTGTTGGTCCCCAGGAGAAAGCGGGGACATCTGATTGGGGTTGTCCCCAGTCGAGTGCGGGGATATTGGTTGGGATTTCTCCCCAGGAGAGAGCGGGGATATTGGATGGGATTTGTTCCCAGGAGAGAGTGGGAATATCGGATGGGGTTTGTCCAGAGAAGAGAGCGGGAAATATGGATGGGGTTTATCCTCGGGAGAGAGCGGAATATCAGATTGGGTGTGTCCCTTGGATATTGCAGGGAAATCGAATGGGGTTTGTCCACAGGAGAGAGTGGGGATATCAGAGATTTTTGTCCCCGGGAGACAGCGAGGATATCGGATGGGGTTTGTCCCCAGGTGAGAGCAGGGATATCGGATGGGGTTTGTTCCCAGGTGAGAGCGGGGATATCGGATGGGGCTTGTCCCTAGGAGAAAGGGGGGATATCGGATGGGGTTTAACCCCAGTAGAGAGTGGGTATATCGGGTGGGGTTTGTCCCCAGGTAAGAGTGGGGATATCAGATAGGGTTTGTCCCCAGGTGAGAGTGGGGATATCGGATGGGGTTGTCCCCAGGATGGAGAGTAGATATCGGATGGGGTTTATACCCAGGAGTGAGTGGGGATTTTCCCCGGGGGGGGTGATATCGGATGGGGTTTATCGCCAGGAAACAGCAGGGCTAACGGATGAGGTTTATCCACTGGAGAGAGCAGGCATATCGGATGAGGTTTGCATCCAGGAGAGAGCGGAGATATCGGATTGGGTTTATCCATGGGAATGAGCGGGATTATCGGACAGGGTTTATCCCTGGGTGAGAGCGGTGATATCGGATGGGGTTTTTCCCATAGAGAGCGGATATATCATTTGAGTTTTATCCACGGCAGGGAGCAGGGATATCGGATGCAATTTGTTCCCAGGAGAGAGGGGGGATATCAGATGGGGTTTATTTCATCTCCGAGAGAGGGTGGTGATATAGGATGGAGTTTGTCCCCAGGAGAGAGCTGGGATAACGGATGGGGTTTGTACCCAGTAGAGAGCGGGGATATCGGATGGGGTTTGTCCCCGTGTGAAAGCGGGGATGTCAGATGGGGTTTGTCCCCAGGAGAGAGCGGGGATATCTGATGGGGTTTATACCTGGTTTAAAACAAGAATATCAGATGGGGTTTATCCCAGATAGAGCTAGGATATGGAATGTGGTTTATCCCCAGGAAAGGGTTTATCCCTGTGGATTGTGGGGATATCGTATGGGGTTTCTCCCCAGGAGAGAGCTGCAATATTGGATGGGGTTTCTCCCCAGGAGTTAGCGGGGATATCAGGTGGGGTTTATTCCCGTGATAGAGCGGGGATATTGGATGGAGTTTTTCCCCGGGTTACTGTGGCGATATCTCATGGTGTTTTGCCCCAGGAGAGAGTGGGGATATCAGATGGAGTTTCTGCCCAGAAGAGAGCGGGGATATCGGATTGTGTTATCCCCTGGAGAGAGCGGGGTTATCGGATGGAGTTCTCCCCAGTAAAGATCGCGGATATCAGATGGGGTTTATACCAGGTAAAGTGCGGGGATATCGGATGGGGTTTATCCCTAGGAGATAGTGGGGAAATTGGATGGGGTTTATCCCCAGGAGAGAGCGAGATATCAGTTTGGGTTTGTCCCTTTGATATTTCGGGGACATCGGATAGGGTTTGTCCCTGGGAGAGAGCGCGGATATCAGATATGGTTTATTCCCAGGTGAGTACAGGGTTCTCTTATGCGGTTTTTGCCCAGGAGAAATTGGACATGTTGCATGGGTTTTATGCCCCGGAGCAGGCGGGATAAGGGATGCAGTTTGTCCATGGGAGAGAACAGGGATAACGGATGGGGTTTATACTTGGGATAGTGTGAGATATCAGATGGGATTTGTCCCCGTCTGAGAGCGGGGATGTCGGATGGGGTTTGTCCCTGGCAGATAGTGGGAAAATCAGAAGGGGTTAATGCCCAGGAGAGTGGGGATATCCAATGGGGTTTAACCCCGGTAGAGAGCGTGGATGTCGGATAGGGTTTGTCCCCATGTGAGAGCAGGGATATCGGAAGGGGTTTGTCCCCATGTGAGAGCGGGGATATCGGATGGGGTTTGTCCCCATGAAAGAGCGGGGATATCGCATAGAATTCTCTCCAGGAAAGACTGAGGATATTAGATGGAGTTTCTTCCCAGAAAAGAGCGGGGATATCAGATAGAGTTATCCCTGAGAGAGAGCGGGGATATTGGATGGGGTTTCTCCCCAGGAGAGACCGGGGATATTGGATGGGGTTTATACAAGGGAAAGAGCGGGGTCATCGGATAGGGTTTATCCCCAAGAGATAGTGGGATATCAGATTGAGTTTGTCCCTTTGATATTTCGTGGATATCGAATGGGGTTTGTCCCCGGGAGAGAGCACGAATATCAGATATGGTTTATTCCCAGGGTTCTCTTATGCGGTTTATCCCCAGGAGATATTGGGCATATTGGATGGGTTTTAAGACCAGGAGCGAGTGGGCTATGGGATGCGGTTTGTCCTCAGGAGTGAACAGGGATAACGGATGGGGTTTGTCCCTGGGAGATAATGGGGATATCGGATAGGGTTTGTCCCTGGGAGGTGGGAGGTAATGGGGATATCGGAAGTGGTTAATTCCCAGGAGAGTGGGGATATCCAATGGGGTCTAACCTTGGTAGAGAGAGTGGATATCGGATGGTGTTTCTACCCGGGAGAGAGCGGGGACATATGATGGGGTTTGTCCCCAGTAGAGAGCGGGATATCGGATAGGGTTTGTCCCTTGGAAATTCAGGGATATCGGATGGGGCTTGTCCCCAGGAGAGAGCGGGGATATCGGAAAGGGTTTGTCTCCATGTGAGAGCAGGGATATCAGATGGGGTTTATACCTGGGAGTGAGTGGGGATTATAGGATGGGGATTTTCTATGGAGGGGTGTATATTGGACGGGGATTATACCATGGAGACAGCGGGGAAAACGGATGGGGGTTGTCCCAAGTAGAGAGCGGTGAAATTGGATGGGGTTTATACCCGGGAAAGAGTGGGGATAACAGATGGGGTTTATCCCCTGGAGAGATCAGACATATCGGATGGGGTTTGCATCCAGGAGAGATTGGGGATATCAAATGGGGTTTATCCATGGGAATGAGCATGGATATCGGATGGGGTTTATCACCGGGAGTGAATGGAGATTTTTGATGGTGTTTATCCCTGGGAGAGAGCGGGGATATCTAATGGGGTTTCTTCCAGGGAGAGAGGGGATATTGGATGGGATTTGTCACTGGGAGGGAGTGGGGATATTGGTTGAGGTTTATACACGGGAGAGAGTGGGATTATCAGATAGGGTTTATCCCAGGGAGAGAGCAGGAATATTGGATGGGGTTTAACCCCAGGAGGGTGTCGGGATATCGGATGGGGTTTTCCCCAAGGTGACAGCATGGATATCAGATGGGGTTTATTGCCGGGAAAGAGCGTGGATATCAGATGGGGGTTGTCCCCAGTCGAGAGCAGTGATATTGGATGGGGTTTGTCCACAGGTGAGAGCGGGGATATCGGATGCGGATTTTCCATGGAAGGGGGGGGTGATATTGGATGGGGTTTATCCCAGGGTGACAGCAGGGATATCGGATGAGGTTTGTCCCAAGAAGTGAGCATGGATATCTGATGGGATTTATACATGGGATAGAATAGGGATAACGGATGGTGTTTATACCTGGGAAAGAGTGGGGATATCAGATGGTGTTTGTCATCAGTAGAGCCCGGGCATATCGGATGGGGTTTTTCTCCGGGAGAGAGCATGGATATTGGATGGTGTTTGTCCCCAGGAGAGAGTGGGGACATCTGATGGGGGTTGTCCCCAGTTGAGAGTGGGGATATCGGATGGGGTTTGTCCCTGTGAAAGAGCAGTGATATCAGATGGGGTTTATTCCCATGTGAGAGCGGGGATATTGGATGGGGTTTGTCCCCAGGAGAGAGGGGATATTGGGTGGGGATTATACCTGGGAGAGAGTGTGGTTATAGGATGGGGATTTTCCATGGAAGGGGGTATATTCCTCGGAGATAGCGGGGACATTGGATGGGGTTTGTCCCAAGGAGAGAGCGGATATATCAGAAGGGGCTTACACCCGGGATAAAACAGGGATATCGGATGGGATTTATTCCCAGGAGAGAGCAGGGAGATCGGATGGGGTTTATATCCACAAGAGTGCGGAGTTATCAGATGGGGTTCATCCCAGATAGAGAGCGGGATATTGGATGGGGTTTATATCCGGTAGAGAGTGGGGATATCGGATGAGGTTTATCTCTGGGATATAAAATGGGGTTTATCCCTGGTTGAGGGTTTATCCCCAGGGAGTGCGGGGATATCGGATGGGGTTCCTCCCCAAGAGAGAGCGGGGATATCGGATGGGGTTTAACTCTGGGAAAGAGTGGGGATATCGGATGTGGTTTCTCCCCAGGAGAGAGCTGGGATATCAGATGGGATTTATTCCCATGATAGAGCAGGGATATCGGATGGAGTTTGTCCCTGGGTTAGTGCGGGGATATCGCATGGCGTTTCTCTCCAGGAGAGAGCGGGGATATCGGTTGGAGTTTGTCCCCAGGTTAGTGCAGGGATATCACATGGTGTTCCCCCCCCAGGAGAGAGCGGGGATGTCGGATGGAGTTTCTCCCCAGGAGAGACCAGGGATATCGGATGGGTTTTATCCCCAGGAGATAGCGGGGAAATTAGATGGGGTTTATCCCTGGGAGAGAGCGGGATATCAGATATGGTTTATTTCCAGGTGAGAACAGTGTTCTGTTATGTGTTTTGACCCCAGGAGAAATTGGGCATATTGGATGGGTTTTATGCCCAGGAGCGAGCAGGATATGGGATGGGCTTTGTCCATGGGAGAGAACAGGGATAACGGATGGGGTTTATACTTGGGATAGCGTGTGATATCGCATGGGGTTTGTCCCCGGGAGAGAGCGGGGATATTGGATGGGGTTTGTCCCTGGGAGATAATGGTGATATTGGATGGGGTTTGTCCCTGGGAGATAGTGGTAATATCGAATGGGGTTTATGCCCGTGAGAGTGTGGGGATATCGAAAGGGCTTCATGCCCAGGAGAGTGGGGATATCAGATGGGATTTATCTCTGGAGGTTTCCAAGGATATCCTTAATTTCAGGAGGGATTGGGCAGTACCCCACATTGACCCCAGACACCCAGTGCCCACTACCTGTGCATAGGGAGGAGTAGAAACCCTCCCTCTTCAGCATCAACAGGAGAGAGGCCCAGCCCAACAAGACGGCAGAGCAGAGCAGGTTCTCGAGCACCGCAGTTATGGCCATCCACCATCGCCTCCGGTAAGCCTGCGATAGCGACGGGGCCATCGCTGGAGGGAGAGACAAAAGGAACGTGAAAGATGTAGGGAGAAGGAAGAGGGGTGGGAGAGAGGGAAGTGAGCAGAAAGGAAAAAGTGGGGAAAGAAGGAAAAGGGTGAGACATGAGAGGGGATGGTGAAGGGGGAGAGAAGTGTAGAAGAGAGGGGAGAAAAGGGGGAAAGGGGTGACAGAGAGGGAGGGAGGAGAAAGGACAAGAGAGTGAGAAGGGAGGGGAAGAGGTGAGGGCAGGGTAGAGGCAGAAGGGTCAAGAGAGGGTGGAGAGAAAGGGGGTGAGGGGGAGAAAGGGGTGAGAGGGGAGAGTAATGAAGGGGAGAGAGGGGCAGAAGAGCAGGTGAGGGGCTGGGAGAGGGGGGGGGGGCAGCGGGAGGAAGAAGCGCGCACGTTGCGTCCCGGGACGGACGACCGTCTGCGCAACGTGTTGCAATTACAATCGACCCACTCGTACTTGCCCTTCGCTGTAAAATCCGTCCCTGGGATAGTTTCAACCCCCACTCCCTGGGTACACACACCCCCTCCCCCATCCCCATCCCCTCCACCAAAATCCCCCCACCATAACAGACCCGAGAGGACAAAATCCGAGAGCGTGGGCAAACTTTCCAAAAAAGCCTTGAACTTCTGTCAAGTTTCTTTCTGTGCGTTTTCTGGGCGGTGGGGGAGCGGGGATCCCTTGGGCCGGGGCTCCCTTCAGCTCACCTGCCTCTGGAGCGAGGGGATCTCCCTCTCTGTCCCGGGACGATTCCAAAGAGCTGCGTCCCCAAGGCCGGCTGGAGGAAATGAGTTTGACACAAAACGGCGCGCTCCCGACAGCCGGGGACGCGCTTTCGACACGTGTGGTGGAGAGAGTGAGGGTGGGGGAGGGAAAGAGTGTAAAACGGAAGAGAGGGGTGAATTAGGAGGAGGGAACGATTGAGGGAGCGAGAGAGACGAGGGGGAGAGGAGAGGGAGATAGGGTGGAGAGAGGATAGAGAGGGAGATAGGTTGGAGAGAGAGAGAGGGGGGGAGATAGGTTGGAGAGAGGGGAGAGAAGGAGATGGGGAGAGAGGGAGATAGGGTGGAGAGGGGGAGAGGAAAAGGAGAGAGGGGAGAGAAGGAGAGAGGGAGAGATATGGGAGAGGGAGATAGGGTGGAGGGGGGAGAGGAAAGGGAGAGAGGGGAGAGAAGGAGAGATGTGAGAGAGAGCGGGAGATAGGGTGGAGAGGGGAGAGGAAAAGGAGAGAGATGGCAGAGAGGAGGGGAAATAGGGTGGAGAGAGGGAGAGGGTGGAGAGAGGGGATAGAGAGGGAGAGGGTGGAGAGAGAGGGGAGAGAAGGAGAGAGGGAGAGATAGGGGAGAGAGAGGTAGGGTGGAGAGGGGGAGAGGAAAAGGAGAGAGGAGAGAGGGTGGAGAGATGGGAGACGAGGGGAGAGACGGGATAAAGAGGGAGAGGGAGGGGGTGGAGAGAGGGGATAGAGAGAGAGGGTGGAGTGAGGGTATGGAGAGGGAGATAGGGGTAGAAGAAAGAAAGAGAGAGAGGGGGAGATAGGGAGGAGAGAGGAGGGGAGAAAGGGAGAGAGGAGGGGTGATAGGGTGGAGAGAGGGGATAATGAGGGAGATAGGATGGAGAGAGGGGATAGAGGGAGATAGGGTGGAGAGAGGGGATAGAGAGGGAGATAGGGTGGGGAGAGAGGGGATAGAGATAGGGTGGAGAGAGGAGGGGAGATAGGGTAGAGAGGGAGAAGAGAGAGACAGGGGAGATAGGGGGAGAGGAGGGGAGAGAGGAGTAGAAGGAGAGGGGAAGAAAAGGGGAGAGAGAGGGAGATAGGGTGGAGAGGGAGAGAATGAAGGAAAGAGGAGGGGAGAGATAGAGAGGAGTGGGAGGGGAGACACAACATGAGCGTGTTTTTGAGGGTGTATGGTTTCAATCTATGCATTGTGTGTGAGGGGGTGTGTAGTGGGGTGGTGTGTGTGAGGGGGTGTGTGTGAGGGTGGTGTGTGTGAGGGGGTGTGTGTGAGGGTGGTGTGTGTGTGTGAGGGGGTGAGAGGGGCATGTGCAAGGGGGTGTGTAGTGGGGTGGTGGATGTGAGGGGTGTGTGTGTGTGAGGGGGTGAGAGGGGCGTGTGTGAGGGGGTGAGAGGGGCGTGTGCGAGGGGGTGTGTAGTGGGGTGGTGTGTGTGTGAGGGGGTGAGAGGGGCGTGTGAGAGGGGTGTGTGTGTGAGGGGGTGTGTGTGCAAGGGGGTGTGTAGTGGGGTGGTGTGTGTGAGGGGGATGTATGAGGTGGGATGTGTGTAGCTGGTGTAGTCTGAATTGATCCAGGCAAGGACCCAGCTCCTTCATCCACAACCAGGGGATCATGGTGGTTTTGATGCTCTGCTGGGACACGGCGGGTGAGTTAGACGGGAGAAGATCGGATGGGTGACGTTTGTACCCAACCCTGGAAAGTGGTCCTGCATCCAATCTCATCCCCACCATTATTAAGATGGTTTTTCTGTCTCTTCCCCTCTCTCCATCTACATTTTACAGAGGAACTCCCTCTCTCTCTCACCCATTCTCTCTCACTCACTCCACCACCCACCTCCCTCTCTTTTTCCCCTCCCTTTTCATTCCCCTGGTTACAGAGGTGTTCCAGTCTCACATACCCATCCAGCAAGGAATTACCAGAGTTCTTGTCTCCGTATCCCATGGAGACTTACTTGTCAAACATTTCCTCGGTCAATGTGTGCTGTTATCGAGCATGTCCGTTCGTACCAGTGTGTATCAGGGCGGAGTGTAGTGCCAATTAATGATACAGAGGAGGGAGGGTGGAGAGAGAGAGAGAGAGAGAGAAAGAGAAAGAGAGAGAGGGGAGATGAACACCACCCTAGAGGCACTGCACTCCTTCCCCTCAACCCCATCACTCTCTCTTCCCACATCTGCCCCTCTCCCCATAACTCTCACCACTGCCTCTGTCTCCCTTTCTCTCCCTCTCCTCTATTCTTTTCCTCAATTCTCCCATCCCCTCTTTTCCTCTCTCCACCTCCTCCCTCCCTCATTTTCCTCTCACTGCCCTCTCCACCTTCCACCCTTCTCTTCCCATATCTGCTCCATTCTCTCCCCTTCCCCGTCTCTGCTAATCCTCTCACCCATCTCTGCTAACCCTCTCACCCCACTTTCTATCTCTCCCTCAGACCTTGCACCTCTCCCCTCTCTCAACACTTCCACCCTTTCTCCCTCGCCCCTCTCTTCCAACTCTCTACTTTCTAACTCCCCCTCTTCAGAAACAGGATTTATTGCCATGAACAAATCATGAAATTCGGGGTTTTGTGGCAGTATCACCACAGTGGAAATATTTATACTATAACCATCCTACAACAATAATATATTTTTAAAAATATATTATTCAGGAATCTGATGGCGGAGGGGAAGAAGCCGTCCTTGTGCCGCTGAGAGCTCATCTTCAGGCTCCTGTACCTTTTTCCCAATGGTAGCAGAGTGAAGAGGTCTTGGCCTAGATGGTGGGGTCTTTGAGGATAGAGGCTTCCTTTGTAAGACATGGCCTCATGTAGATGTCCTCAATGGAGTGAAGTCTGGTGCCTGTGATGTCACAGGCCGTTAACAACCCTCTGGAGAATTCCCCCATCTCTCCACCCTGTCTCACTCTCTCTCCCCTTGTCTCTCCCATGTCACCCACTTCCTTTCCCCTCTCTCTTCCTCCTCCCTCTCAATCCCCTTCCCTCACCCCTGCCTCTCCCACTTTCCCCTTCTCTACCCTCTCTCCCCCTCTCCAGGCTCCTCTCTCGCTCCCAATATCTCTCACACCCTCACTCCTGCCTTTCTCCCTCCCTTCCCCTCTTCCTCACCTACTCTTACTCTCTTGCCTCTCTCTCCCCTCTACACCTTCCTCTTGCTTCCCTCTTCCCCTCACCCCTCCCTCTCACTCCTTTATCTCCCACCTCCCTCTTTCTTTCTCTTCCACCCTTTCACCTTTTTCCTTTAACTCTTCCTTCCCCTCTCTGCTCACCCCTCTCTTCTGCCACTTTTTTCCATCCTCTTTATCTACCCACCTCTCTCCCCCTCCAGCCTCCCTTCTCCTACCTGTCTCTCCCTTCTTTCTTTCCCCTTTGTTCCTCTTTCCCCCCTCCCGCCATCACTTCCCCTTTCTTTCCCCTGTCTCTCCCTTTTCTTTCATCACATCTCTCCCCTCAATCCCCACCTCTCTCTCCGTCTACCAACTCTCTCGCCCCTCTTTTTCTCCCCTTCCCCCACTCTCTCCCTTCTCCAGTCTCTCACCTCTCCCTCTTGTTCAGCTCTTTTTGCCCTCTCTACCCTCCTTCCCCTCTCTCTCCATAATCTATCTCTTCTCCCCATCTGTCTCTCCCTTCCACCTTTCTCTCCACCTCTCTAAATGTTCAGATTTATTGACGGAGTACATACATGCCATCACATACATCTCTGAGATTCCTTATCCTGTGGGCAAGGCTGAATTTCCATTTATCGTTGACTGTAAACTGTACTCAAGATAAGGTACATAACAAACAGACTGTGCAAATACAGAAATATTCAATAATTTTAAAATACTCATAGTCCTTAAATGAGTCTCTGAGTTTGTGGTTGAGGAGTCTGATGGTGGAGGTGGGGACAGCTGTTCCTGAACCTGGTGGTGCGAGTCTTGAGGCCCCTACACCTCTTTCCTGATGGCAGCAGCGAGAGCAGAGCGTGTGCCTGGGGGGGGGGGGGGGGGGGGTGTGGATCTGTGGTGATCACTGCTGTTCTCCAATGGCATGTTCTCGATGGTGGGGAGGGTTTTGCCTGTGACATTCGGGCTGTGTCCACTACCTTTTGCAGGGCTTTATGCTTGGGGGTATTGGTGTTGCCACACCAGATCGTGATGCAGCCGGTCCACCCCACATCACGTTTTCTGGTGTAACACTGAACCTCCGCAAACTTCTGAGGAAGTAGAGGTGCTGGCGTGCTTTCTTCGTGATGCCTTTCGTGTGTTGGGTCCAGCAAAGATCCTCAGAGATAGTGACTTCCCCTCTCCAACTCTAATCCCCTAGTGATCATTGGATTGTAAACCTCTGGCTTTCACTTCCTGAAGCCAACAATCATCTCCTTGGTTTGGGTGACATTGAGTGTGAGGTTGTTGTTGGTGCACCATTCAGCCAAATTTTCAATCTCCATCCTATTTGCTGACTTTATTGCCCCTTATTGTACAACCCACAAACGAGATACCATCATCAAACTTGTTGATGGAATTGGTTTTCGTACCAAGCCACAGTTGCTCCCACCCTCCCTCCCTCTCTCTCTCTCTCTCTCTACAGGTCTCCAATCCTTCCCATCACAGTTGCCTCCGTGTGATCCACATTCTCCAAATTATATTCCCTCTGAGAAAAACTTGCTTCCCTTCCCTCTTCCCATCAGCTATTTATTCAGGTAGGTGGAAGTGTATTCAGGCTGGGATCTGATCCAGGTTTTGGGAGCAGGGCTTGAGATATGGAATAACAGAGCCATGGGATGGGTCAAAGACTGATATCTGATCCAGAATAACTCTTGGTCCTGTCTCAAAACCCCTACACACACCTCCTCCCCTTCCCACCTTCCTGCTCTGCCTCCTTCCCTTCTCCACAGCACTCCTCAGGTTGGTGGGGGGGGGGGGGGGTGGGGGGGGTCAGAGGTGCAAGGTTTCCAATGAATCCCAAACCCAAAACTGCCTGTTGCCATGACAAATGGCAGGGAAGCCTCCACCCCCTGAACCATAGGGATGGATGAAAGGAGACCCTGACCCCTTCTCCCAATTTGCAAGGGGTGCAGGTCAGTACAGTTTCACCTACACCCAGAGGAAAGACATTGTCTGCACTCCCCTGAGAGAAGGATCTCCGTGCTCCTCAGGACATGGGGGGGGGGGGGGTGGTTCAGAGGTGCAGGGCTTCGGGTTTGTCTCTGAGGATTGTCTTGGGCACCTAGGAAGATATCATCTACACAGCCCATAGAGCAGAGGGTTTGAGGACCAACATGATGATCCATTGGGAAGTGCTGCAGATCAGACATCTCGGGGTATGGGATTCGACGGTGATCCATGGGGGAGTGTAATAGATCAGACATCTCAGGGTACAGGGATCGTCACAGTAATCCATTGGGGAGTGTAATAGATCAATAATCTCGGTATGGGGTCCGACACAGTGATCCATTGGGGAGTGTGATAGATCAGACATCTCGATTACGGGGTCCGACACGGTGATCAATAGGGGAGTGTCACAGAACAGACACCTCGGGTTACGGAGTCCGACACGGTGATTAATGGGGGAGTGTCATAGAACAGACACTTTGGGATACAGAGTCCAACACGGTGATCCATGGGGGAGTGTAATAGATCAGAAATCTCAAGGTACAGGGTCCGACATGGTGATCCATTGGGGAGTGTGATAGATAGACATCTCGATTACGGGGTCCGACACGGTGATCAATAGGGGAGTGTCACAGAACAGACACCTCGGGATATGGAGTCCGACACGGTGATCAATGGGGTAGTGTCATAGAACAGACACTTTGGGATATGGAGTCCAACACAGTGATCCACGGGGAAGTGTCATAGATCAGACATCTCAGGGTACAGGATCCGACACGGTGATCCATGGGGGAGTGTAATAGAACAGACATCTCTGGGTACGGGGTCCGACACGGTGATCCATGGGGGAGTGTCATAAATCAGACACCTCGGGGTACAGGGACCATCATGGTAATCCATTGGGGAGTGTAATAGATCAGACATCTCAAGGTACGGGGTCCAACACAGTGATCCATTGGGGAGTGTGATAGATCGGACATCTCGGGGTACAGGGTCCGACATGGTGATCCATGGGGAAGTGTCATAGAACAGATAGCTCGGGATATGGAGTCCAACATGGTGATCCATGGGGGAGTGTCATAGATCAGAAATCTCAAGGTACGGGGTCCGACACGGTGATCCATTGGGGAGTGTGATAGATCAGAAAACTCGGGGTACAAGATCCGACACGGTGATCCATGGGGGAGTGTAATAGAACAGACATCTCGGGATACGAAGTCCGACACAGTGATCCATGGGGGAGTGTTGTAGAACAGACATCTCGGGCTACGGGGTCTGTCACAGTGATCCATGGGGGAGTGTCATAGATCAGGCATCTTGGGGTACGGGGTCTGACATGGTGATCCATGGGGGAGTGTCATAGATCAGGCATCTTGGGGTACGGGGTCTGACATGGTGATCCATGGGGTAGTGTCATAGATCAGGCATCTTGGGGTACGGGGTCTGACATGGTGATCCATGGGGTAGTGTCATAGATCAGGCATCTCGGGGTACAGGATTCGACGGTGATCCATTGTGGAGTGTAATAGATCAGACATCTTGGGGTACAGGGACCATCACGGTAATCCATTGGGGAGTGTAATAGATTAGACATCTCAAGGTACGGGGTTCAACACAGTGATCCATTGGGGAGTGTGATAGATCAGACATTTCGGGGTACAAGTTCCGACGTGGTGATCCATTGGGGAGTGTCAGATCAGGCATCTTGGGGTATGCGGTCCGATGTGGTGATCCATTGGGGAGTGTCGTAGATCAGGCATCTCGGGGTATGGGGTCCAACGTGGTGATCCATTGGGGAGTGTCATAGATCAGGCATCTTGGGGTATGGTTTCGACACGGTGATCCATGGGGGAGTGTCATAGATCAGACATCTCGGGGTATGGGATCTGACACGGTGATCCATGGGATCAGGGTACGGGATCTGACATGGTGATCCTTGGAGGAGTGTAATAGAACACATCTCAGGGTACGGGATCTGACACAGTGATCCATGGGGGAGTGTAATAGAACAGACATCTCAGGGTACGGGGTCCGACACGGTGATCCATGGGGGAATGTCATAGATCAGGCATCTTGGGGTACGGGGTCCAATGTGGTGATCCATTGGGGAGTGTCATAGATCAGGCATCTCGGGGTACATGATTTGACGGTGATCCATTAGGGAGTGTAATAGATCAGACACCTCGGGGTACGGGGTCCGATGTGGTGATCCATTGAGGAGTGTCATAGATCAGGCATCTCGGGGTACGGGGTCTGACGTGGTGATCCATTGGGGAGTGTCATAGATCAGGCATCTCGGGGTACGGGGTCTGATGTGATCCATTAGGGAGTGTCATAGATCAGGCATCTCGGGGTACGGGGTCCGATGTAGTGATCAATTGGGGAGTGTCATAGATCAGACATACTGTCATATATAATTATCTGGTCAGACACACCTATTGGCCAGATGTACCTGTGACCCTCCCCACAAGCTCCTGTATAAAGGTGACTGTTCCACACACACACTCAGAAGTGAATTAAAGCCTATTGGTTTCTGTTTCTCCACAATAGTCTCCCAAGTGATTAATGGGGCAACAATTTAATTCACTTGAAGTGTTCTACAATTGAGCAGATCCCCAAACCTGAAAAGATGGAAATGGATTCTCAATCCCCTGAGGCATCCACCAGCTTCAAACAGCTGTGCTGTTTTGAATCTTGCAGGCCTCCTCTACCATAGTGTGTTCAGAGATCGACAAATTACAACGATTGGACCTGGGTCGGCACCCTGATGAACTCCATGATCAGGGACACCACAACATACCAGGAGGCCATGGGCAATACCTGCGTAAAATCAACGTTGCCTATGCCAGACACCTTCTAGTGACTTGAAAACAACAACCCGGTGAGTCAAACGCCAAATGCCTTCGGGCCTTGCGACCATTCGGCAGGGCCTGTGAATGCATAGCCATGTCAGCCGCAGAGCATACAGAGGATCTGATCTGGGTCACCTAGACCACAGGGATTACATACAACACAAACTTTTGTAGCAAGGGTAACTCAGCTTGCGGAGAGCAGTCAAGCTGGCAGGTACACTGGAGGCCTACTTGACCGACAACATGGCCACCCCAGTCATACCATCACCCTCTCTCCCCCACCAACCCCGGCTCCACTACAACCAGACGACAGCAACAGTGCTCCACAAAAACCTCCCGATGCTCTCGACTGGCTCTGGTTACGACTTGACCACAGTTGCATTTTTCCGGAAACCTCCAAAGTGCTACTACTGCGGCCTGGGCAAGCATCAGAAGAAACGCTGCCCAGCGAAGGGTTCGATCTGTTCCAGCTGTGCAAAGAAGGGCCTTCAGGCCAAAGAGTGCAAGTCCAAATCCCTCCCTAGTAACGCAGTGTGTGGATAATGGGGGCCATCTTCCACAACTCCGTCATCACCCAGGGCCAGCAGAGGCGCCACGTGCGAGCCGTGGGGGCCGCCATCTTCACGACCCACCTGTGCCACGTGCGGGCCTCCAAGGCCACCATCTTCCGCATACGGCAACACCGCATGCAGGCCCTGGGGGCCACCATCTTCTACTGCAGTGATGTGCAACAACCCGACTCCAGCCTCCATCACCCTCAGCCAGGACAGTCCGCACCAACTCACCAGGTCGATGATGGACATCAAGGAAAACAGCCATGTGACAAGTTGTATGTTTGATAGCGGGAGCATGGAGAGTTTTATACATCCAGACACGGTGCAGTGCCACTTACTGCCAGTGAACCAGAAGATCTCCTTGGCATCCAAGTCTTATACACTGGACGTCTGGGGTTTCTATGTGGTGATTTTAACAGTGCGGGCTACTCTATATGGCAACTTTAGACTGATGGGAATGTTGCAGCTCTGTCCTGCTGTACTGATGGGGCTTGATTTTCAATGTCACTGTAAAAGCATGATGAACAAGTTTGATGGGCCCCATCCAACCCTCATTGTTCATAACCAGCAATTCAATAGCCAATTCCCTGCTGTACACATCCACTAACCTAACCGGTCACTATACACAACTTGTGGGCTTTCCATACTTAAAGTACCCCCTTCATCGCTATTCGCCAACCTCACCCCCGACTGCAAACCCATTGCAACAAAAAGTGCCAGAAAAAGGGCCTTCATCTGGGCAGAAGTACAGTGCCGGGTACAGGGCCTAGTGCTTACTTAAGGAAGGGGTATTGAAGCCAGCAACACTCCTTGGAGAGTGCATGTAGTCATAGTGCAGGACGGGGAAAAGAATAGACTGGTCATCGACTACAGTGAGACACAGTCAATTAGACACATACCCCCTTATGCGAATCACCAACATGGTCAATCAAATTGCCCAATATCAGGTCTTCTTGACCATTGACCTAAAGTCCGCATATCACCAGCTACCCATCTGCCCAGAGGACTGCCAGTATATGGCATTCGAGACAAGAGGGCTGCCTCTACCACTCCCTGTGGGTCCCCTTTGGTGTCACAAACGATGTCTCGGTCTTCCAGCAGGAGATGGACCATATGGTGGATCAGTACAAGTTGTGGGCACAGCCTCAAGTCCCTGAAGCGGTGCCTTGGGTTTTTCTCCTATTATGCTCAGTGGTTCTCCAATTATGCAAACAAGGCCCACCCTCTTATCAAATCGACACCCTTTCCTTTGGTGGAGGAGGCTTGTGCAGCCTTCACCTGCATTGTCCAATGTTGCCATGACCATAATGCATGCTGTGGATGAATCCACCCCTTTCCAGGTGGAAAGTGAGATGTCAGACTTCGCCCTGACAGCCACTCTTAACCAGGCCGGCAGGCCTGTCGCATTTTTTTCATGTACCCTGCAGGGCAATGAGATTCGACACTCCTCAGTCGAAAAAGAGGCCCAAGCCAATGTTGAGGCAGTGCAGTACTGGCGCCATTACCTGCTCGGTAAGAGATTTACCTTCCTGACCGATCAACGTGCTGTCGTGTTCATGTTCAACAATCAGCAGGGGGACAAAATCAATAACGGTAAAATACTGCGGTGGAGAATAGAATTATCCATGACATCTATGACATCCTGTACCAGCTGTGGAAACCTAACAAGCCACCAGATGCCCTGTTCCTCTGGACTTATGCCAGCGCTCAGATCGACAGACTGCAAAACCTCCATAATGATCTCTGTCAGCCCAGAGTCTTAAAGCATGCAACCTGACATACTCCATCGACGAGATCAGAACCATGACAAAGAACTGCCAGGTCTGGGATGAGAGCAAGCCGCACTTCTACTGGGCAGACAGGACACAACTTATTAAAGCCATTTGCCCCTTTGAGCGACTCAGTGTCGACTTTAAAGGACCCCTGCCCTCCACCGAACATATAGTTCCTTAACATCATCAACAAATACTTCCATTTGCCATCCCCTGCTTGGACATGACAGCTGCCACAGTCATCGAGGCCTCTTCACTCCATTATATCCACAGTGACCGGGGACCTTCCTTTGAGTGACAAGCTGTGCCAGTACCTGTTGGCCGGAGAAATTGCCACAAGCAGGACCACTAGATACAACCCCCGGGGTAATGGGCAAGTGGAGAGGGAGAATGCTAAGGTCTGTAAGGCAGTCCTCCTGGCCTTGCAGTAAAAAGGCCTCCTGGTGGCAGGAGGTTCTCCCAGAGGCCCTGAACTCCACCAGGTCCTTGCTGTGCACCGCCACTAATGCTACACCACATGAATGCAAGTTTTTTTTCTGAAATCTGCAACAGGGACCACACTATCAGCACGGCTGACATCCCTGTGGCCCATCCTGCTCGACTGGTCGAAAGGGTCCACCTCCATGCCAAACCCCAATATGCCTACGTGGCATACCCGGACAGACACGAGGACACCGTTTCCATCAGGGGCCTTGGAGACTGCTGCTAATCACGCCACACCTTTCTCCCTGTTGAACGCACACAATGCACCCGACCTCTGGTCTCCTGCCTCTGACCCGAGGGAGGGTACCCCAGGTACAGCGCCCACCCACCAGCACATCACTGATGGAGACAAACAAGTGCTCGACCCCATCCAGGATTCTGCGGCTGCACTGCGGCCCCAACCTATTCTACAACATTCCCAGTAAACGACCAGATCGCCTGATAGGCTGAGCTTATGACTTGTAAATTGTAGACGTGTAACCTCACCCCACGGGACTCTTTAAAACCAAGGAGTGAATGTGGTAAACCACTGTCATGTATAATTATCTGGTCGGACACACCTATTGGCCAGTTGTGGCCCCTCCCCACAGGCTCCTGACCGTTCCACAGTCCCCTGCAACTCTGTGCAGGACAACTGAATGGTGGGGATATGCTATGTTCTCAGGTGAATTAAAGCCAATTGGTTCTCCAGTGAACTAAACCCTTTTGGTTCTCCACAATAGTCTCCTGAGTGTCTGATGGTGCATCAGGTAGTTCACTGAGGGTTTGAACCCTGCGGGGGAGCGCTCGGTCTCCACTCCTTCTTCTCCATGGGTCTACACCAGCGGCAGCGCTGTCATTACACCAGTTCCTGCAGTGGCACCATCTTTTATACCTGTGGCACAAGATTCTCGGGACGGTGAAACGTCGTGGAATTGCTCCCAATCTCAATCTTTCTCCCAACCATAGGAACAGTTAAGGGATATTAAATTCCCAGCCATCTGAGATCACTTGAAAAAGAAAAAGCTTTCTTTTTATTTTTGGATGAAAACTCTAGAATATTTTCGTTTTGAGAGTTTCCAAAGCTCCCCGGTGGAACAATTCGTGGTTAAACAAAATGGATAAATGAATACATCAGAATAAAATAATTGTTTCTATCAAGCTAATCACAACCAGGGCTAACCAGGAACCACGGTTGGATGCAGAGGTCCGGGCCCTTCTCACAGGTCGCGAAGCTGCCTTCAGGACAGGGGATAGGATGGCACTAAGATCAGCCAGGGCTGAACTCTCCCGAGCAATCTGGAAGGCAAAGTGAGGGTACGCACAGAAGTTCCACAGACAATGCGACACTGGTGACACAAGGTGCATGTGGCAAGGGAACAAGACTACAACAGATCATCAGGAGTCACGTGATGGAGTAGTGGCCGGGGAATACCAGCCCTCTCCAGAAAAGAAGAAATAAAATGAAGAAAATATACTGGAGCGGACAATTAGACATTAGAGAAGACAATAAACCATTGGAATACAAGGGTCAAAAAATATTGGTCAAAAGGAGTTTAATACAGCAAAATCAATCCTATGTAAAAAAGGTTATAAATTTATGTTGACATCCAGCTGTGCTTAAAATATTTATCCCTGGGGAGCAAAATAGACTGTTCTTGGATCCGGAGGAACCACGAGAATTTGCAGAACGCATGCAGGATAGAAGGAGAGATGAAGAGATGTGACAAGAATGAAGAACGGCGGTAAAATATATATAAAGATGTAAAAATAATGTATATGTAAAGAACTAAAGAAGGGAAAGAGAAGGGAAGAAAGGAAGTAAGGGGGAAAAAGAGGGTGAACTTTGTTATATGTGTAAAAAAAGTGTTTTTTGTGGGGGGAGAGAATAACCATCACTGCGAAATTAGTTGACACTTGTGAGCAGGTTCGCAATCCAAATGAGGAGGGGAGTTGTGGTTGCCCGGCAAGGGATAAGGGGCAACTCAGAGAGGGGGGGAGGGTAATTTGGGGCTAAGGAAATATTGGATGTGGGAGTTGTTGAAGTATTTTATGTTTTAAATGTGTTGTCATAAATTGAGTTTAAAAAGGGAAAACAGAGAGATGAAAATGGGGATGGTGGTGGTGAGGAGTCGAGATGGCCATGTTGAACTATATGACTATAAATATTAACAGAATACATAACCAAATCAAAAGGAAGAGGATATTAAATTTACTGAAAAAATAAAAAATAGACATAGCATTTGTGCAGGAAACGCATCTAACTGAAGTGGAACATAACAAATTAAAGAGAGACTAGGTAGGGCACATAGCGGCAGCATCATATAATTCAAAAGCTAGAGGTGTAGCTATCTTAATCAATAAAAATGTACCAATCAAAATAGAGGAGGAAATAATAGATCCAGCAGGGAGATATGTAATGATAAAGTGTCAGATATATTCAGAATTTTGGAATTTGATCAATATATATGCACCTAATGAAGAGGATCAAAAGTTTCTGCGTTTTTTTTGAAGATTGTAGATACGCAAGGAAATAAATTGATAGGAGGGGATTTTTAACCTTAATTTGGACAAAAGACTATCAAAAAGAATAAAGTGGCCAAATTTATGGTTAAATCAATGCAGGAAATGAAACTTATGGATATATGGAGGAGGCAGCACCCAAGAGAGAAGGAATACTCATATTATTCGAGTAGACATAAAACATACTCAAGGATTGATATATTTTTGTTGTCGGCCCATATTCAAGGGAGAGTTAGGAAAACTGAATATAAAGCTAGACAACTATCTGATCATTCACCCCTGTTATTAGCAATAGAACTGGAGGACATCCCACCAAGAACATAGATGGAGATTAAATTCCATGCTACTTAAAAGACAGGAATTTAGAGAGTTTATTGAATGCCAAATTAAAACATATTTTTAAATAAATACAGAATCAGTGAAAGACAAATTTATATTATGGGATGCAATGAAAGCCTTCATTAAAGGGCAGATAATAAGTTATGTAACTAAGAGGAAAAAGGACTACAATCGGGAAATAAAACAGTTGGAAAGGGAGATAGTAAGTACAGAAAAGGAACTAGTAAAAAGGGATGATATAACAAAAAGAAGAGAACTGGCAGACAAAAAAATAAAATACGAAACATTACAAACGTATAAGGTAGAGAAGAACGTAATGAAAATAAAGCAAAAGTATTACGAACAAGGAGAAAAAACACAAAATATTAGCCTGACAACTTAAAACAGAACAAGCTAAAAGAACTGTATTGGCATCAAGGAAAAAGGACAAACAAATTACATATAATCCAATAGAGATTAATGAAAACATTAAGGAATTTTATGAACAATTATACCAAACTGAGAACGAGGGGAAAGAAGACAAAATAGAAGAGTTTTTAGCTAAAATTGAACTGCCGAAATTGCAAGAAGAGGAACAAAACAAACTGATAAAACCATTTGAAATAGAGGAAGTACAGGATATATTAAAAAAGCTGCTGAACAATAAAACGCCTGGAGAGGATGGATTCCCAATAGAATTCTATAAAACATTTAAAGAGTAATTAATTCCTCCTCTCCTGGAAATAATGAACCAGATAGAAGAAACACAAAACTTGCCAGATTCATGTAAGACAGCAATAATTACAGTAATATCAAAGACGAGGAAGGATCCACTAACACCAGCATCATATAGACCAATATCTCTAATTAACTCAGATTATAAGATAATAGCGAAATTATTAGCAAACAGATTGGCCGACTATGTACCAAAAATAGTAAAACAAGATCAAACTGGATTTATTAAGAAAAGACGAACAGCAGATAATGTCTATAAATTTATGAATTTAATTCATGCAGTTTATGGAAATAAGATGCCAACAGTGGCTGTTGCTTTAGATGCAGAAAAAGCCTTTGACAGAGTAGAATGGAATTATTTATTTAAAGTATTACAGAGGTTCAATCTACCAGAAAAATATATTAATTGGATTAAGCATTATATAATGGTCCATTGGCGAAGGTAACAGTAAATGGATATGTATCGAACCAATTTAAATTAAGTAGATCAACTATGCAGGGATGTCCATTATTCCCCCTCACTGTTTGCTTTAGCAATAGAACCATTGGCAGAACTAATAAGAACAGAAAATAAAATAAAAGGGATAAAAATAAAGGAGGAGTATAAAATCAGTTTATTTGCAGATGACATCATAGTACACCTAACAGAACCAGAGGTATCAGTAAAAGAATTACATAAGAAATTGAAGGAATATGGAGAAATATCGGGGTACAAGATCAACGCAAATAAAAGTGAAGTGATGCCAATGAATAATGCGGATTATACAGAATTTAAAAAAGAATCACCATTTAAATGGCAAACACAAGCAATCCAAAACCTAGGTATTAGGTTAGATAATAATTTAAGCCACCTGTACAAATTAAATTATCAGCCACTAATAAAGAAATTGCAGGAAGACTTAGAACATTGGAAAGAATTACCTCTAACGTTGATAGGGAGGGTAAATTGCATTAAAATGAATGTCTTCCCAAGAATACAATACTTATTTCAATCGTTACCAATTCCCTTAACAGAGAAATTCTTTAATGAACTAAAGAGAATAAGGAACTTTTTGTGGAAAGGGGGAAACCGATAGATAAATTATCAGAGAGGTACAACCAAGGTGGTTTGCAGACACTAAACTTTAAGAATTATTATAGAGCAGCACAATTAAGGTATTTATCAGATTTTTATCAGACAACGGAAAAACCAGACTGGACTAAGAAAGAGCTAGATAAAATAGGGGAGAAGGTACCAGAACATATACTTTATAAGTGGGATGAAAAACTGGTACAATATAAAAGTACACCAGTACTGCATCATTTACTCAATATATGGAAGAAGATTCACTTGGAAAGGAAAAAAAAAAATGACCAAATACCAAAATTATTATTGACACAAAATCCGCTAATCCCTTTTACAATAGATAACTTTTCCTTTAGAGAATGGGAGAGAAAAGGAATTAAAATAGAAACTTGTTTTATGGGAAATAATTTATTAAGATATGAACAGTTGAAGTACAAATATGGAATAACTCATGGTACAATGTTTGCATATCAACTGAAAGCTTATTTAAAGGATAAACTGGGAAGCAGACTGAGATTACCAGAAGGAAGCAGCTTTGAATATGTGATTACAGACACAATGATAATTAAAAAATTTATAACAAACATGTACATCAAGCTGCAAGAAAAGGAAAATGATGAAATAAGCTATAAACCCAAACAAAAGTGGGAAAAGTATTTAAACATCAAGATAAAAAATGAAACATGGGAAAAGTTATGTTCTGGAACTATAAAGAATACAATAAACATGAGGTTACGCATGATACAGTATAATTGGTTACAAAGATTTTATATAACCCCACAAAAGTTAAAAAAAAATGGGATCCAACATTATCAGATAGATGTTTTCGCTGTAACTAGGAAACAGGAACAACAGTACATGCAATTTGGGCATGTGAGAAAGTGGAAATGTTTTGGGACGATCTAAATCAGATATTAAATAAAATCACAAAAAATAACACATACCAAAAAATCCAGATATCTTTCTTCTAAGTAATATAAGAAGTAAGGAATTAGGCTTCAAATTGGATAAAGTGCAAAAAAGATTTATTATAATAGCCTTAGCAGTAGCAAAAAAATGTATAATGTCAACTTGGAAAATGGAAGAGAGCCTGAGAGTACAGCAATGGTACATGGAAATGAATAAATGTATTCCATTGGAAAAAATAACATATAATTAAAAAAATAAAATCACATTATTTGAACAAATTTGGGAACCGTACATGGAACATAACAGAGGAGGTTTGCCTTGGACCTCCACCCCTAAAATGATAAGAAGACAAAATGACTTGATCCAGTGTATAACAGTAGATGACACAATTTTCTTGTTTATTTTTCACTGTGTGATGACATTGTTTAATGGTTTTATTGTATTGTAGATGTTGAATATTTATTGGTTTTGGACGGGGGAGGGAAGGTAGGGGGGGAAAAAAAAGGGAGAAAATGCCACTGTGTATATTTAAAAGAGAAACGTTTGTATATATTTTGGTTGATATGGTTCACAGTATGAAAAAATTTAAAAAAATATTAAAAAAAGACTATAACAGATCACGTCCACCTTGTGCATTAAGGACAATGAGGCCTCCCTCTCGGACAGACTGAACATCTCCTATGCATGGTTGGATGAGAAGAACAGCATGAGGCCAAAGAAAGCTCCAGGCCCCCGAGGGGGTTGAGGTGAGGAGAACATACCTGGTCGGGTACTAAATGACTGCACAGGTCATTGGATGGAGGTCTTCGCATATATCGACAACACCTCACGGTAGCAGTTCATAGGGTTCAACATCATCCTGGTACCCAAGAGGGTGCCGATGACAGGCCTCAATAACTACAGTGCTGTGGCACTGACCTCCATTAGGAAATGCTTTGAGCATCTGGTGATGGAACACCTCACAGCACACCTCCCAGAGTCACTGGACCCATTTCAATTTGGCTATAGAAGAAACCGTTCCACAGACGATGCTACAGCCTTGTCACTTCACTCCGTCCTGGCCCACCTGGAGAACGACACCTCATACGCCAGGCTGCTGTTCATCAAGTTCAGCTTGGCATTGAATACACTCGTTCCCCAGCTGTCCTTGCCGGGACTCCACACCCCTCTCTGTAACTGGCCTTCCTAATGGAAGGACCACAGTCCGTCCAGGTCCGTAAGCAGAATATCGAGCCCTGCCATGCTGAGCACTGCCGCACGCCAGGGCTGTGAGCTGAGCCCGCTCCTGTTCATGCGACGGACCCACGACTGCATCGCTAGATCCAGCTCCAACAGTGTCATCAAGTCGTCGGCCTCATCAGCAACAACGATGAGTCGCACTAGAGAAGAGGTGGAAAATCTGGTGATATCAAGTCAAGTTCATTGGACAAGTACTGTGGGAAACCACTGTCTGTATATTTATCTGTCGGGGCACACCTATTGGCCCCCACCCAGTTCAGGACAGTTGACCAGCTGGGACATGCCTCCATTCTGTTGTGAATAAAAGCCCGTGGGTTTTATTCACCTTCACTCTTCTGAGTTATTGATGGAGCATCAATTTTATTCACAATAAATTTTGACAATAGAGCAGGTCCTGAAACCGGAGAAGATGCAGATTGACCCTCAGTTGCCTGAGGCCTTCACCAACTTTGAACTTTGGCCGCTCCTGCAGGCATCATCTGCCATCGTTCGGTCGGAGAATGACAAATTACAGGGTCCCGGGTCAGGCTCCTAGTGTGCTCAATGATCAGGGGCGCCGCGGCGTACCTGGAGTTGATGGACATCTTGAAAGGCCAGTAGCTGAGAAAGTGAATGAAATGTAGGTCAGACACCTCCTGGTGACCCGAACACAGCGACCTGGGAAATCGAGCGCCGAGTATCTCTCGGCCCTGCAACCCCTGGACAGGTCTGTGGGTCCCCAACTCCCGGACAAGGCCAGCCCCCTCATTAAATCCACCTCTATTCCCCAAAAACCAGAGGCCCGTGCAGCCTTCAGCCGCATCTCGGCAGACATCACCAAGGCTATGACCCACGTTGTGGATGAATCCATCCCGTTCCAGGTGAAGAGAAATACATCTAACTTCACCATGGCTGCCACACTTAACCAGCCAGCCAGACACATCGCTTTCTTCTCCCACACCCTCCAGGGCTGGAAAATTCGGCTCTCCTCTGTCGAAAAGGAGGCCCAGGCCATTGTCGAAGTGGAACAGCACTGGAGGCACTACCTGGCAGGGAAACTATTTACCCTGCTAACGACCAACGTGTGGTTGCCTTCACATTCAATAACCAACGGTGAGGTAAAATCATAAATTATAAGATATTGAGGTGGAGAATTGAACTTTTCACCCACAAGGATGATATCTTGTACCGGCCCGGGAAACTCAATGAGCTCCTAGATGCCCTAACCTGTGTAACTTGTGCCTGTGCACAGATCAACCACTTATAAGGCCTTCACAATGATCTCTGCCACCCCGGAGTTACCAGGTTCTTCCACTTCATCAAAGCCCACACCCTGCCATATTCCATCAAAGAGATCAAGTCAATGACCTTAAACTGCCAGGTCTGTGCGGATTGCAAACCACATTTCTACCGGCCAGACAGAGCACAAATGATAAAGGCCACCCGCCCCTTTGAACACCCAAGGGTGGACTTCAAAGGACCCCTCCCCTCCTCGGACCGCAATGTGTACTTCCTCAATGTCATTGATGAGTACTTGCATTTTCCATTCGACATCCCCTACCCAGACATGACGGCTGCCATAGTCATCAAGGCCCTACACAGTCTCTTCTCCATTTGGCTTTCCCAGCTATATTCATAGCAGCCAGAGGCCCTCATTTATGAGAGACGAGCTGTGCCAGAACCTGTTGGCCAAAGGCATTGCCACGAGCAGGACCACCAGCTACAACCCCTGGGAGAACGGGCATATGGAAAGGGAGAATGTCAGAGTCTGAAAGGCCATCCTCCTAGCCCTGTGGGCTAAAGATCTTCCTGTCTCCTGCTGGCAAGAGGTCCTCCCAGAGCTGCTCCACTTGATAAGGTCACTCCTATGTACTGCCATCAATGCCACACCACATGAAAAAATGTCTTCATTTCCTAGGAAGTCTGCTGCAGGGACTATGCTGTTGTCGTTTCCAAGGCCGGTCCTACTCCAGAAACGTGAGGAGTTATGTCTGACCCACTGGTTGAAAGGGTCCACCTCCTCCACGCCAACCCCAATATGGCTACGTGGCGTACCCTGATGGGCTGTTAGGGATCTGGTGTTCTCAGGGGCTCTGGGAACCATTACTGATCACCCCGCACCCCTTTCACCTCTCACCATCCACGATGCACTAGGCCCACGGCAGGTTACCCCAGGCCCAATGGATGGCATGTCAGAATCAACACCGCGTACGCACCAAGCCAATGCAGATGACTGAATATAGGCGCCCCAGACTGCTCAGGACCCCATCGCTGGACCACCGTCACAGTCGGCGCTACGATGGTCACAGCAGCGAATCAGACCATCCAAGAGACTTGCCTTGTGATTTTATCTAATGCACTTCACCCCACCGGACCCTTCAAAAGCAAGGGGTGAATGTGGGAAACTACAGTCTGTATATTTATCTGTTGGGACACACCCATTGGCTGACTGGACCTGTGGCTCCAGGCACAGACTCCTGAATAAAGGTGACTGTCCCACAGCACCACCACCACCCCCCCAGCTCAGGGCAGTCGACCAGCCTGGACGTGCCACCATTCTGTTGTGAATACAAGCCTGTCCATTTTTACACAACTTCCACTCTTAGAGTTATTGATGGTGCATCAAGTTCACGCCAATGAGTGGTGTCCAGTCCAGTGCAAAAACACCCAGACACACCACCAGACATAACACACATGCAGACAAACAGTACCTGTGCAATTGGATGGCAATAAAGTTGAACTTCCGCCAAGTTTGTCACTCCACTTGACCCCCAGTCTGCCCCTCCCCACTGATGCAGAGCCGGGAGATTTCCCCCGCCCCATTGAGGAGAAGCAGAGGAGATGATCATACAGGATGGTGACCACAGCAGCGGACAGCGAGGGTTCAGCAACTGACGGACCTGCCCGCAGGCTGCTGGAGACTGGCTCGTGGGAACCCGCTGTTGGAGGAGGGATTTGACAGGGTGCTGAGGGCAAGGACAGCTCCTGAACGTCCTCAGGCACTGAAGGCTTCTGGATCGTGTCAGAGGTTTGGATCTGGTGCTCGGGTGACCGATGGATCGAACAGATGTGTGCACGGCTACAGGAGCGCTGGAGGCGAATCTATGGACACTTGGTGTCTGTGAAGGGACTCCCTTTTGCTTATCCTTCTTTCAAACTGGAAGGGGCACCAGGCGACAATAACAATGACCCTTTGTCTGCCTTACGGCAGGCAGAAGGCAATTTCGTGTAATATTACGTTCTGTACTATTACATAACCCTGAAGGAATCTTAAATATTATACCTAGTGTGGGCATCAAACTCTGCTCGCACTGCCCTGGCATATAGGTTAGCAGGGTTTGGGGGAGCTCAAAGGCCTCTTCTAGTGCTTGAGCACTAGGCAGCCTTGTGGGTTGGGCTAGCAGGATCAAAAGAGAGGAATGGGCTCTTCCTGTGCTCTAGTAACTGGTAAGCTTGTGGCTTGGATTAGCAGTGCTGAGAGGGTTCAATGGCCCCTTCACAGGTTCAAGCATCAATCAGGTGTGGCTGGAGCTGGGTTAGCAGAACTGAGAGCGCTGAATGGTCCCGGTTGGTCAGACAAGGTTGAGCAGGCAGAGCTGGAAGACCGCCAATGGCCTCTTCCTGCACATGGATTTATTGGACGACCTTGCGTATGGGCTAGTAGTGCGCGGGAGGCTTACACAGCCTCTTTCCGGACCTGGGGACGCTCTAAACGCTACCTTGGGGTGGGCTAGTCTGGCCGAGAAGGGACGAGAGGCCACCTCTGTCCTTCCGCCCACGGTTTCAAGATGCCCGCCCGAACATCCGCTGTGACGTAAAGCCCCGTTTCCAGGCACTCCACCTCTCTGCTCCAGCCAGGTGGTAACTTCCACCCGCCTCCTCCCACCCAAACGCTTTATGCCTCCCCACCCACACGAGTCCGCCAATCCGTGACTCGGCTTCCCTTTTCGCTCCGCCCACTGTCCTCGCGACCTGAAAGACTGGTAAAGAAGCCAGGTCGCCCTGGCTCGGGACGGCTCTGCTGATTGGTTAGCGCCTCCCACGCGTTCTCCCAAGGCTGATGAATTTCGTATCCACCTCCCCCCCCCCCCCCCATCCTCTCTCTCCACCCTGTGATTGGCTCATGCACCTACCCCACCCCTCACGCGCACATTTCAGCTCTGCTCCCTGATGATCACTGGTGACCTCCCTCCCAGCTATCTCCTGCGATTGGCCGGCCGGCGCACCTTCCCCGCCCCGGCCACGCCCCACGTGGGCGACTTTCCTGCAAACCAGTGACGCACATATCCGCCTTCCTTCCACCACCTCTTCTCTCTGATTGGTCCGGACAAATGCCCGCGCCCGCTCGATGGCCAATCGGCGAACGGGAAAACAACGGCGTCTGGGAGTGAGGACTGACCAGAGAGAGAGCAAGAGGGGGATAGGGTGTGAGAGAGGGGGATAAGGAGGGAGGGAGAGGAAAGAAGGAGGGAGAGAGGGGGATTGGGAGGGAGGGAGAGAGAGACGAAGGAGGGAGAGAGGGGGATTGGGAGGGAGGGAGAGGAAGGGAGAGGAAGGGGGAGGGAGGGAGGGAGGGATGGAGAGGGGATTTGGAGCGAGGGAGAAGGAAGGAGGGAGGGAGAGAGAGGGGGAGAAAGAGGAAGGAGGGAGAGAGGGGAATTGGGAGGGAGGGAGGGAGGGAGGGAGAGACGAAGGAGGGAGAGGGGATTGGGAGGGAGAGAGAGGAAGGGGGAGGGAGGGAGAGAGAGGAAGGGGGGAGGGAGGGAGAGAGAGGAAGGGAGGGGGGAGGGAGGAAGAGGGGGATAGGGACGGAGAGGGGATAGGGATGGAGGAATTGGGAGCGAGGGAGAGGAGGGAGGGAGAGAGAGGTAGAGAAAGGAAGGAGGGAGAGAGGGGTATTGGGAGGGAGAGAGACAAAGGAGGGAGAGAGGGGGATTGGGAGGGAGGGAGAGAGAGACGAAGGAGGGAGAGAGGGGGATTGGGAGGGAGGGAAAGGAAGGGGGAGGGAGGGAGAGGGGGATAGGGAGGGATGGAGAGGGGATTGGGAGCGAGGGAGAAGGAGGGAGGGAGAGAGAGGGGAGAAAGAGGAAGGAGGGAGAGAGGGGAATAGGGAGGGAGGGAGAGACGAAGGAGGGAGAGGGGGATTGGCAGGGAGGGAGGGAGAGACGAAGGAGGGAGAGGGGGATTGGCAGGGAGAGAGAGGATGGGGAGGGAGGGAGAGGAAGGGGAGGGAGGGAGAGGAAGGGGGAGGGAGGGAGAGGAAGGGGGGAGGGAGGAAGAGGGGGATAGGGAGGGAGAGGGGATAGGGATGGAGGAATTGGAGCGAGGGAGAGGAAGGAGGGAGAGAAAGGAAGGAGGGAGAGAGAGGGAGAGGGGGGATTGGGAGGGAGGGAGAGAGGGGAGAGAGAGGGGGAGAAAGAGGGAGAGAGGGGGGTTGGGAGGGAGGGAAAGAGATGAAGGAGGGAGAGAGGGGGATTGGGAGGGTGGGAGAGGAAGGAGGGAGGGAGAGAGGGGGAGAAAGGAAGGAGGGAGAGAGGGGGAGAAAGGAAGGAGGGAGAGAGGGGGATTGGGAGGGAGGGAGAGAGAGACGAAGGATGGAGAGAGGGGGATTGGGAGGGAGAGGAAGGAGGGAGGGAGAGGAAGGAGGGAGGGAGAGGGGGATAGGAAGGGGGAGAAAGAGGAAGGAGGGAGAGAGGGGAATAGGGAGGGAGGGAGAGAGGAAGGAGGGAGGGAGAGGGGATAGGAAGGGGGAGAAAGAGGAAGGAGGGAGAGGGGAATAGGGAGGGAGGGAGAGAGGAAGGAGGGAGGGAGAGAGGAAGGAGGGAGGGAGAGGGTATAGGGATGGAGAGAGGGGGATTGGGAGGGAGGGAGGGGGATTGGGAGGGAGGGAGAGAGAGACGAAGGAGGGAGAGAGGGGGATTGGGAGGGAGGGAGAGGAAGGGGGAGGGAGGGAGAGGGGGATAGGGAGGGATGGAGAGGGGATTGGGAGCGAGGGAGGAGGGAGGGAGAGAGAGGGGAGAAAGAGGAAGGAGGGAGAGAGGGGAATTGGGAGGGAGGGAGGGAGAGACGAAGGAGGGAGAGGGGGATTGGCAGGGAGAGAGAGGAAGGGGAGGGAGGGAGAGGAAGGGGGAGGGAGGAAGAGGGGGATAGGGACGGAGAGGGGATAGGGATGGAGGAATTGGGAGCGAGGGAGAGGAGGGAGGGAGGGAGAGAGAGGGGGAGAGAAAGGAAGGAGGGAGAGAGGGGGGATTGGGAGGGAGGGAGAGAGACAAAGGAGGGAGAGGGGGGATTGGGAGAGAGGGAGAGAGAGGGGGAGAAAGAGGAAGGAGGGAGAGGGGGATTGGGAGGGTGGGAGAGGAAGGCAGAGAGGGGAATAGGGAGGGAGAGGGGATTGGGAGCGAGGGAGAGGAAGGAGAGGGGGAGAAAGGAAGGAGGGAGAGAGGGGGATTGGGAGGGAGAGGGGGATAGGAAGGGGGAGAAAGAGGAAGGAGGGAGAGAGGGGAATAGGGAGGGAGGGAGAGAGGAAGGAGGGAGGGAGAGGGGATAGGAAGGGGGAGAAAGAGGAAGGAGGGAAAGGGGAATAGGGAGGGAGGGAGAGAGGAAGGAGGGAGGGAGAGGGGATAGGGATGGAGAGAGGGGGATTGGGAGGGAGGAGGGAGGGAGAGGGAAGGAGAGAGGGAGAGGGCTAGGGAGGGGTTGGTTGGGGTTGGGTGTTGGGTTTTTCCTCCTTTGTCTTCATGGGGAAGGAAAAGAGCTTTTCATGTGGGGTTGTATTAGTAGCAGAACAGAGGAGGGACCTGGTGGCGTGGAGCAACTCAAAGAGGGCGCTTGCCACTGGGATATAGGTAATCCTTTCAATCTGGGGACTAGGAGGATTGCCTGGTGGCGTTCTCCCTTTCTATCTGGCCGCTCCCCCGGGGGTTATAACCCGTGGTCCTGGTTGTGGGTATGGCTTTGACCATCAGGTACTGGCACAGCTCCTCACTCATTATTGAAGATCCCCAGTCACTATGGATGTAGCAGGAGTGTCCGAACAGACCAAATATGCTACACAGAGCCTGTGGCCGTAGTCATGTTTGGGCAGGGGATGGCGAAAGGGAAACTGGAGTATTTGCCATTGATATTCAGGAAATATATGTTCCTGTTTGTGGACGGAAGGGGGCACTTGAAATACATGCTCAGCCGCTCGAAGGGGCTGTTTGGCCAATAGAATTGGGGCTTTTCACTCGGCACAGACTGGGCAGCTCCGTATCAACTCCCTGATATCCTCAACCAAGTTGTGGAAGTTATGGGCTCTCACGAAGAGGTAGAACCTGATGACCCCAGGATGGCAGAGGCTGTTGTGGAGAGCTTAGAGGCAAACCAGCACGTGTTGGCATGTTCCCCCTGGAAAGGGCACTGGGAGGCTCATTAAGCTTCCCGGGCCGGGTCAAGATCTCATAGTTGTAGGTAGACAGCTCAATTTTCCCCTGCAGGATCTTGTCGTTCCTAATTTTTCCCCACTGTTAGTTATTGAACATAAAGGTGAAGGCACGTTGGTCATCCAGTGGCTCACAGCTTCCAATATAGTGTGGGCCTCTTTCTTGATGGCTGAGTGCCAAAGTTCAGGACCCTGGAGGCTTCAGGAAAAGAAAACTACTGGCCTTCCTACCTGGTTGAGTGTGGCAGCCAGGGTAAAGTCGGACGTATCACTATCCACTAGGAAGGGGATTGGATTCGTCCACACGTGCCTTGGCAATGTTGCCCTTGATGTGTGTGAACGGCGCTTAGGCTTCTGCCGACAGACAGAGGAAAGGTGGTAGATTTCACCAGGGGGTGGGCTTTGTCAGAGTAATTCGGGACCCACTGGGCGAAATATGAAAAGAAGCCCAAGCACCTTCTCAGAGCCTTGAGGGTCTGGGGTAATGGGAGCTCTAACAGGGCCACATGCAGTCAAGGTCGGGCCTAATGATGCCATTCTCCACCACGTAGTCCAGGATAGCCACCTGTGAAGTGCTGAACACACCCTTCTTTTGGTTATGTTAGATTGACGGTGTTGGTCATAGCTGCAGATGGTCACATTGTAAATGTGGTCTTGAGTCTATAGTCCTCCTCTACCGACTGGTCCATCTCCCTCGGAGGAAATGTTAGAGGTGGTTGTCCACTTCAAAGGTAGTATAAAGGTTGTCATCTGGATGGATCAGGAGTTGGTGGTAGGCCAACGAGATTGATGGTTGAGAAGACCTGGAAGTGGGCGATCACGTTTACTACATCAGCGATGCGGTAGGCATCCAGCTGGGTGAAAGTTTATGGTCTGGCTGTCGTCGATGACCATGCAGTGTTTCTCTCTGCTCTTAATGACCACCACCTGTGCCCTCCAGGGGCTGGGGCTGGGTTCTATGATCCCCTCTGAAGCTATTTGACCTGCTTTGATGAAGGCTCTGTCCCTGGGGCTGTATCAGCTTGCAGTTTTTGTGAGGTCGAACAGGGCACCAGTGAGACCCGGTGGGGAGGTGGGGTAGAGAGACTACAGGTTGTAGGGGGGAGATCGGGGGTGGGGGGTTAAATATTTGCAGTTGTGGACTGATAGGAGCAGGTTGGTCTGTTGAACTGCAGTATGACTGTATGACTGGTGCGCAGAACTGTGGCATAATAAGGTGCTTAAAGTTCTTGTACTCCGTGACCCACACAGTCAGTGTCACGGTGCAGCAGCCATAGATCTCAGCCGAGTGGGAATTGGAGGCCAGAGAGACTTTACACTTTGCTGGGGTTACCGTGAGGGATTAGCACTAAATTGTGCCCGTGTGAATGAGGCTCTCTGTGCGTCCTGTATTAAATAGGCAGTTTGTGATGTGACCGTTCATCATGGCCCTGGCCAGTTGACGTGGGCTTCTTGGTCCAGGGTAATCGAAGCCAGCTGCTGTAGAATTGGTTCGGGGGTGCCCTCTGACTTGAACCCAGTCACACATGCATTTTGTATCAGGCCTTCTAGATGGGCAGCAGCAGAGACTTCTTGGCAGTCTCAGATTTGCCCCAGCTCCCACAGGACCCGCTGTACTCATCGACTGACTCACAAGGCGCTTGTCTACCGCTGCCCAGGAGGAATCTGGCATAGATGACATTCATCAGGGTCCGATACTGTTTCTGCTGGAGCTCCATTGTGGCCAAGTAAGTTGTGCAGTCCATGATCATCTTGAAGACTCGGTGGCTGACCTGAGCGAAGAGCAGATCTCGTTTGTCTTCCTCACGCTGCACATCATTGCGTCTAGTGAAAGCGTTGAGGCAGCGCAGCCTTTGATCGAATTTGATGGAGGCCTCCGGATCCTTAGGGTCAGTGTCAAGTTTATCCACCCATGTTGCCTTGTCCATGGCCCAAATTAAGGTAATTAAATTGTAGCGCCATCGATGAACCACATTAGACTGAGAGTTGTGTTTAATAGGCTTTAATCACCTTAAAACATCAACACATCTCACATGTTGCTGGTCCGGTTCCAAGGTGGGTACTGAGGAAGGAGTTTGGGCATAACTGCCTTTATGGGGATTTCTGGGATGGAGGAGTCACAGTTCAGGAGACAGGCCAGCTCATACAATACATATGTACATACATACCGTGACAGATTATGTTGTATTTGTTTTGTATGTAGGTATGTTTTTGGGAGATAAATTGGGGAAGGTTTTTTAGTGTAGGTCACATACAAACACTTTAAAACAGATCTTATTTAAATTTTTGGAGCTCTGCTCATGTCAGTGCCCAAGAGACTTCACTAATAGATTGTTGTTTACAAAAAGGCAACAGATGAAAGAACTTGTTGGAGCTGCAGATTGTCCGCAGTGGAATTTGCTGTTCTAAGAGGGTCATGTGGTTTTGCAAGCAGAGAGAGTCAAACAGGCTTTCTCTCTGAGGGAGAGAGAGAGAGAGAGATCTGTTTGACAGTGTAACAGTCAGCAGCTGGGACTGGAACAGGACAAGTTGGCAAGCTTGTGGAAAACCCCATTTGGAAGATGGGTTGTGAGTGCTTAGTTCAGCCTGGTCAAAGCCTTTGTGGTTCATGCAAGAGGAGAGGACTGGCTGTCTAATGTTTCACTTGAAATAAAAGAAACAGAAAGGTGACCTGAAAGAAAGAGGTTATCATCTGGAGAACCCTGAAGGGGGCATTTCGTCAGCTAGACACTGGAGTGGCTGTCCTGGAATGAGAAAACTCTCTGAAAACCAACAAGAACCCTCCTGAGTGGTAATGATTTACCAGTTAAGCACCAAAGCCTGGTGAACTTTATTAATGCTAACTTCTGTGCTCAGTACAAAAATTGCCTGCAACCAGTGAGATTGGACTGTGAACCAAAGAACTTTTTCTAAACTTATATACACATCACACACACATGTGCTTAGAGTTAGAGGGTTTGTAGGTTAAGTAAGTCAATAGAGATAAGTTAAAGTTTGAATCTGTTTTCATGTTCAAAGATAATTAAAATCAACTTTTGTTTAAGTTACCCTGTCTATTGCTGCTGGGTTTTCGGGTCCTTTGGTCTTGTCCCACCCCCAATATTATTAGAATCTCAAAACACAATTGTGAAGGGTTCAGAGCTAAATTGAACAGTAAGGGGCTGAGGACAGCCCTGCCTAGTTCTGTGCTGGAGCCTAAACAGGGAGGACCTTTAATTGTTAGTAATGACAGGTGTAGAGGGATCGTGATAGATCAGTTTAATCCAAGAAATGAAACCAGGACCAAAATCTCTAAAACTCAGAGGTAAGACCATTTCACCCTTTTTCCAATTGCCTTCTCAGCATCCAATGAGATTACATATTCGGGAATCTTGGCTGAGTGAGTATCGTTACAAGATCAAACCAGCAACCACAAAGAAGACATATCACACGGGTAAAGATGAACAATTACTTTATTAACAAAAATTCACCTTCAAACTTTAATTCAAAACCCCCCTCTTTTATAATAATGCCCATGGTTACTATGCAAATCTCTATAACAGTGCAAAACTAATATAACATATGTTATGAAATTCCAAGTTATATTTCCAACCAGCCCACAGAAAAACATAGACACAAAACAAACACAAAACATCGATCTCAACCATAGCAAAGATCATAAACAAAATTCCGTTTGTTTGGTAAACTGAAGCCAAAAGATCTTTGTGAGAGAGAGCGCGAGGAAGAGAGAGAGAGAGGGAACAAAATTCGAAGTTGTCTTGTGTTGCTGCAGAGAGAGGAACATGACCTGGTCCGGATCCTTCCAGCTGCCTTGGGAATGTTCATCCCTTTTAAAATGCCCAACATTCTAAACTTTCCTCCAGACCATGACCATGCTCTGGGCCTCCTTCCACTCCACAGCACCACTCAGTGGTGGTTTATCGTCCAAGTCCAGAAATGTTTAGATCATCTTCTGCACATACCCAGTCCATCTCCCACTCTCTCAGCAGTCCACCTTCACCTTGGCTCTCTCAGGCAAACTATCACTTTTTAACAGAACCACACAACACATAGGCCAATACACAACACAGAACTCTGTAACACTATTCTTTAATCTGGAAATATTTGAATATGAATAACAATTTTAATAAACCTAGTCTGATAATTAGAAATAATTCAAGGAAGAACATTTTCCAACCTGCAAGCCAAAATTTGAGAAAAAACTTTTGAATCAACATTTAATAATAACATTAGTCTATAAGACACACAGTCGATAGAGACTTTATCCTTTTTAAGAATTAAAGAAATTGATGCCTCATAAAAAGTCTGGGGCAAGGTTCCAAAAGAAATGGAATTCTTAAACACTTTACATAACCAGGGGGCAAGTAGGTTAGGAAAAGATTTAAAAAACTCAGTCATGTATCCATCTTGACCAGGTGGCTTGCTTGACTGAAGAGAAGTACTAGCTTTAGAAATCTCTTCCTCAGAGATAGGAGCTCGGATTGTTGACCATCGGAGTCTGTGCGGTGCCAGAGGCTGCATGAGCACTGGAGGGGAGCTCACGGACACTCAGTGACTCTGAAGGAACTCTCGTTTGCTTCTTTTGTGTATTAAATGAATCTTGAATGTTGAAGATAAAATTCACACACCAGGTCCACCACTGACTTTTATTTGAATTATTCAATGGTTTCATTACTGGGACAGAATTATCATTTCAATTCTTTTCAAGGGTTTCCCATTCATGCAAGAAGGGGGAACTACTGATCAAAAAATTTAAAATGTCGCTCCAATTTGTGAATCTTACTTTCTGACCCAATGAGAGAATTTTAAGTCTGGTTGGAAACGAAACTGATAGTGAATTCAGAGAGTGCTTAAAAAAGTGTGTAAGACAACTTGTGCCTAAAAGTCAAACATATCGTGAGATAAAAATTCACAGGGATTGGACATGTGGAAAGAACAATAAGATTTGAAATAGGCCATTTAAGAATGAGACAAATTACGTTAGAACAAAATACTGTGAATTTTGGAGATCTAAACAAAACTGGAAATCCAGGGAAGAGTTTGATGAATATTTTGTGCACATTTCCTAAGCCTGGACACCCTTCATAAAGTTCAATGCTGGGAACAACCAACAATATTACAACTGATGCTACTCCTGCTAAGTAAAATTCCTTCATTTGTACTTGATTGTGAACACCAAAAATCCCTCAAGCTTTCAAAACAGTCATAGATTCATACGGCTAAGTTCCCACACATTTAAAAACTAGGCTATTTGGTTTATGCCTCTCCTCATCCTTCCCAACCAAAGCTCGATGTTAAGGAGAGATTTGATTATTTGTAAAGTAGAATTTATGTGTGCTGATCTGGGTGTGGATGTTGAATACAAATAGGGAGGTGGCCGGTGAACTTGTTTGGAAGTGTGTGCCTAAATGTCAAATGTATTGTGAGGAGGAAAAAAAATCTGATGATTGGTCATGTGGAAAAGCCTTTAGCTTGTGCCAGTCTACCATGTGATCTATCTCCCGCTGGAAGACGGAAACCTCGACAGGGGGTAGGCGTCCAGTTGGGTGTACCAGTTAATGGTCTGGCTGTAATCCACAACCATCCTTGGCTTACTTTCCCCTTTGACCACCAGGACTTGGGCTCTTCAAGTGCTGTTACTGGGGTCTATGACACCTTCCCCTGCCGAGGATAGCTGACATGGTCAACGAGATAGCCCACTACCGGGTTTTCTCCACGATTGACCTGAAGTCGGTGTATCACCAAATTCCCATCCACCCGAAGGACAAGCCCTACACCACCTTCGAGGCGGATGGGCGTCTGTACCAGTTCTGCCATGTTCCCTTTGGGGTCACGAATGGGATTTCCATATTCCAGCAGGAGATGGATCGCATGGTAGACCTACACAAGCTAAAGGCGACGTTCCCTTATCTGGATAATGTCACTATCTGCGGCCATGACCAGCAGGACCACGATGCTAACCTGGAAAAATTCCTCCAGACAGCTGGGGAGCTGAACGTCACTTACAACAAGGAGAAGTGTGTTTAGCACCACCTACCTCACCATCCTGGGGTACATCGTGGCCCATGGGGTCGTTGGCCCAGATCCAGAAAGGATGCGCCCATTAATGGAGCTAACTCTTGCCCCTACGCAAAAGGCCCTCCGCAGGTGCCTTGGCCTATTCTCCTATTACTCGCAGTGGGTCCCTTGCTTCTCGGACAAGGTCCACCCACTGGCCCAAGCTACAACTTTTCCCCTCCCACCTGAGGCGCAAGCAGCCTTCATCCACATCAGGCGGGACATCGCAGATGCCACGATGCAGGCCGTGGATGAGGACTCCCCCTTCCAGGTGGAGAGCGATGCCTCCGAGGTAGCCCTCGCAGCTACCCTCAACCAAGGGGGTTGCCCTGTCGCTTTCTTCTCTAGGGCCCTCCACGGCTCCGAGCTAGGGCATTCTACCATTGAAAAGGAGGCCCAAGCGATTGTGGAAGCGGTCCACCACTGGTGCCACTACCTGGCTGGCAGGAGATTCACCCTTCTCACCAACCAGCGGGCCATGGCGTTCATATTTAACACTACCCACAAGAGCAAGGTCAAGAATGACAAGATCCTGCGCAGGAGAGTCGAGTTGGCAACCTACAGCTACAACATCCAGTATTGCCCCAGGAAGTTTAATGACTCCCCCGATGCCCTCTCTCACATCTGCGCATCTATGCATGACAACAGGCTGCAGGCATTTCAGACACCCAGGCCTCTGCCATCTGGGTGTCACCAGGTTGGACTACTTCATTAAGTCCTGGAACCTGCCGTATACCATCAGGGACGTCAAGGACATGACCGAGGCCTGCCGGGACTGCGCGGAGTGTAAACCCTGTTTTTTCTGCCCGCCCCAGGCCCATGTTGTAAAGGTAACTCAGCCCTTCGAGTGTCTCAGCATGGAATTCAAATTCCATGAACCAAAATGCCTACTTTCCTCATGGTGGTGGATGAGTACTCACGCTTCTCTTTCGGTATCCCTTGCCCAGACACCTCCATGGCCACCTTCATCAGGGCCCTGGAGCAGATCTTCACCATGTTTGGCTACCCCACTTTCATCCACAGCGACCGGGAGTCTAGTTTCATAAGTGACAAGTTGCGTCAGTACCTGATGGCGAGGGGCAGTGCGACTAGCTGCATGACGAGTTATAACCCAAGTGGCAATGGGCGTGGAATGTGAAAACGGGGTGGTCTGGAAGGCAATCCTCCTGGCTCTCAAGTCGAAAGGGTGGGCCGTTGAGTACTGTCAGGGTGCCCTGCCTGAGGCACTCCATGCCATTCGATCACTGCTATGTATGGCTACCAATGAGATGCCTCATGAACATCTGTTCTCATTCCCCAGGAAATCAGTGACTGGAATGTCCCTCCCAGCTTGACTCACGTCCCTGGGACTGGTGCTCCTGCATAAGCATGTACGAACACACAAGGCTGAACCCCTGGTCGAGCAGGTCTTCCTCCAACACACAAACCACAACTACGCCTACTTTAGGTTCAGCAGTGGCAGGGAGGACACCATCTCAACCAAGCACTTGGCACCAGCAGGAGCACCCAGCACTCCACGGTATCCTTCAGCCCAGGATGATGCTGACCGGGCATACATCCCCGTCCCCAGGCAGCTATGGGGCACGCAGGACATCCTTGACTACGAGGGGCCCTTTTCCGCCCTGGGGGATGAACCTGCCCCCCACCCATCCAATGTGACTCTCACACGTCGACCCTGGCCCCCTCAGCCACCCCTCCACGCGGCACCACACCAGTCACACAGACCCCTGCTGCCAGTCCCCCACTTCCCCTCTGACCAGTGACCAGGAGCCAGTCCTATGACGGTCACAGAGACCCCGGCGGCCGCCAGATCATCTCAATCTGTAAATATTGTATTTTGCATAGTGGGTACGATTCCTTGTTACTGCCCCCCCCTCGGGACAATTTTAAAGAAGCGGGTGAATGTGGAGGTACACCACTGGGCTACTGCAGGGGGCGACCTCTGTACCTGTAGGAGTTTAAGGGGACAGGACAACACCTGGCCGGCTATCAATCAGTCGGCCTGAAGGGATCAATCCCCACCCAGTCGGGTGTCAATCACCCTCTGGGACATAAGCCTGCGCTGGCCTCCTGAAGTCTCACTCAGAGTTACTGCAGCTACAGCCAGCCTGGCTCTGTGGAAATCTTTGTGGATTAAAGCCTGTTGAGAAAGGCGAGAAATCAGACTGCTCAAACTACAGGGGAATCACGTTGCTCTCCATTGCAGGCAAAATCTTCGCTAGGATTCTACTAAATAGAATAATACCTAGTGTCGCCGAGAATATTCTCCCAGAATCACAGTGCGGCTTTCGCGCAAACAGAGGAACCACTGACATGGTCTTTGCCCTCAGACAGCTCCAAGAAAAGTGCAGAGAACAAAACAAAGGACTCTACATCACCTTTGTTGACCTCACCAAAGCCTTCGACACCGTGAGCAGGAAAGGGCTTTGGCAAATACTAGAGCGGATCGGATGTCCCCCAAAGTTCCTCAACATGATTATCCAACTGCACGAAAACCAACAAGATCGGGTCAGATACAGCAATGAGCTCTCTGAACCCTTCTCCATTAACAATGGCGTGAAGCAAGGCTGTGTTCTCGCACCAACCCTCTTTTCAATCTTCTTCAGCATGATGCTGAACCAAGCCATGAAAGACCCCAACAATGAAGACGCTGTTTACATCCGGTACCGCACGGATGGCAGTCTCTTCAATCTGAGGCGCCTGCAAGCTCACACCAAGACACAAGAGAAACTTGTCCGTGAACTACTCTTTGCAGATGATGCCGCTTTAGTTGCCCATTCAGAGCCAGCTCTTCAGCGCTTGACGTCCTGTTTTGCGGAAACTGCCAAAATGTTTGGCCTGGAAGTCAGCCTGAAGAAAACTGAGGTCCTCCATCAGCCAGCTCCCCACCATGACTACCAGCCCCCCCACATCTCCATCGGGCACACAAAACTCAAAACGGTCAACCAGTTTACCTATCTCGGCTGCACCATTTCATCAGATGCAAGGATCGACAATGAGATAGACAACAGACTCGCCAAGGCAAATAGCGCCTTTGGAAGACTACACAAAAGAGTCTGGAAAAACAACCAACTGAAAAACCTCACAAAGATAAGCGTATACAGAGCCGTTGTCATACCCACACTCCTGTTCGGCTCCGAATCATGGGTCCTCTACCGGCACCACCTACGGCTCCTAGAACGCTTCCACCAGCGTTGTCTCCGCTCCATCCTCAACATCCATTGGAGCGCTTACACCTCTAACGTCGAAGTACTCGAGATGGCAGAGGTCGACAGCATCGAGTCCACGCTGCTGAAGATCCAGCTGCGCTGGATGGGTCACGTCTCCAGAATGGAGGACCATCGCCTTCCCAAGATCGTGTTATATGGCAAGCTCTCCACTGGCCACCGTGACAGAGGTGCACCAAAGAAAAGGTACAAGGACTGCCTAAAGAAATCTCTTGGTGCCTGCCACATTGACCACCGCCAGTGGGCTGATAACGCCTCAAACTGTGCATCTTGGCGCCTCACAGTTTGGCGGGCAGCAACCTCCTTTGAAGAAGACCGCAGAGCCCACCTCACTGACAAAAGGCAAAGGAGGAAAAACCCAACACCCAACCCCAACCAACCAATTTTCCCTTGCAACCGCTGCAATCGTGTCTGCCTGTCCCGCATCGGACTTGTCAGCCACAAACAAGCCTGCAGCTGACGTGGACTTTTTACCCCCTGCATAAATCTTCGTTCGCGAAGCCAAGCCAAAGAAGAAAGCCTGTTGTACAGTCTTTACCTTGTGTGTGTCTGAGGCTGACTAACAGCGCACCACATACAGACCCTTCCTCCCCTCAGTTCACACCTCTCTTACAGAAGTGTGAAACATTCTTACTTTCTCAGTCAGGAATGCTCAGCTTGTTCACCAACCCTCTGTCACCCAACTCCTCTCCCACCCCAATATTCATCATCCCTGATCAATACAGCCCCGGACTCAGTTTTCACTTTGCCTTTGATTTTGAATATCTTATTTAAGATTTTGCAAACTTAAACTCAAAGAGTTACCGACGCTATTCAGTGTAAATGTTAATAGTATCAGAATTGACTACAGTTTACAATTATCCATTCTATACAAGATTTTCTGCAGAGCTCAAGTTCTTTTCATCTCCCTCCCTCCCTCCCCACTTAACTAACCACAGTTACACACAACGTTCAAGACAGTCAGAACAAAGGTATAAACCACAAAACAGGGGTTTATGGGTTTGTCACGACCTGGTGGCTACCACTGATTGAGGGGTAGGTAGGGCGGCGAGGCGCGATGGTCCACACTACAATCGTGCTGCTATGGAATTTAAGAATGGTTGACAAATTTCCACAGAAGTGTTCTACTTTTTTCTTGTAAGTTATTTTCTCCAGGGGAACACAGCTTTGCATTTCTTTGTTCCAGTGAGTGATGCTCAGGCAGGAGCCAGACTTCCAGGTCACCGCTGTGTACTTCCTGGCAACTGCCAATGTGATCAATGAGAATTGGATTTAAAATTTGGACAGATTCATCTTAAGTCTTATGTTTCCCAGCAGGAACAACTCTGGATCCTGGGGGGGATCTTATGATTTTTTTCTAAAACTTGGTCTAGTTCCACCCAGAAGGGCGTCACCTTGGTACTTGTCCAGGTTGCGTGCACAGAAGTTCCTGTCTCAATGCCACATCTGAAGCATGGGTCTGACAATTCTGGTTTCGATCTCTTCAATGTTTGTGACATCAGGTACAGCTGGTGTAAAAGATTGTACCGGCCTGTGCCGCACATTAAGGATTGCAACTATGCTGATCTGACGCAGGTCGGACTCACTGCTCATTAATTGTTATTCCTAGGTCCACCTCTGCCTTGATTTGTGAAGGCCTGGTTTAGGTCCTTCCACTTGGAGCTAGAAATACATTGCTGAGATGAACTTCCGAATCAGGGTCCCAGCATGCTGGTAGGGCCATAATTTGTCCTGCAGGAAAGATCTTATCTGAAGTTAGCAGTGGAACATCTTATTAATAAATCATACTTATGTCTGAGTTGTCCAAAAGGTATTAGTTTCCCCTGGTTGTAACAGTCCTCTACGTACCTGACGCCATTACAATGCCAGGAGTCCAGGAACTTGTTACATACTATCAATGGTATTAATCTATTTGGAGTCAGGGATGTTTTTGGTTCCTAGATATTGGTTAATTTTATTCCAAATGAAGATCATCTGTTATAGTATAGGGCTGCTTGTTTCCCTAGATAACAATTTAGTATTCCATTTATAAATAAAGTCCTCTGCCACCTTCTCATCTACCCCGAGCAGATCAATTTGTGCCCAGGATGGTACACCTCCCCCTTCAAAGAGCGAGACGATATATCTTACTGGGCTGCCCTATAGTATTTCTTGATGTCTGCCATTTGTAATCTTCCCGGACTGTAATTTTCCATAGAGACCCTGGCTACCTTTCCATTCCACAATAATGATCTAATTTGTGAGAGTAAATTTTGAAAGAATCCCCGGGGTAATGCCATGGGAAGTGTATGGAAGAGGTACTGAAGTCACGGTAACACATTCATTTTAACACAGTTGACCCTGCCCACCAAGATTATGGGCAGGGACATCTATCTATTTAAGTCCTCCTAAATTTTCCCAAGCAAGGGGGTATAATTTAGTTTATATAAATTATTCAATTATTGTCTATTTTGACTCCTAGATATTTCATCCCATTTTGTGGCCACTTTAAATAACTCTTTTCTTGGTTTTGACTGTTATTTCCCTAAGTAAGTGGCATAATTTCACTCATGTCCCAGTTGACTTTATTCCCTAACCCGATAGTCCTCCAGAGTAGAGTTCAGCTTGGGCAACAAGTTCACTGGGTCAGTCCAATATATCAATATGTCTTTGGCAAGTAAATTCATTTTATATTCTTCTGGCCTTCTCTAAAACCATTGTCTGGATCCTGGTGTTTCCCAGAACAATTCCAGTTGCATGGGGCATTATGGGTAAGGAAGACGGCCATTGCTCTGCCCTATTTTGAATCACAGAGCAGCCCCGAAATCCGAAGCAGACCGGCGAGGCTTTCACAGCCCGCACTGGCCGCTCCATGATGATTCCCTCTGGCCCCCGTTGCCTGATGGCTCCGATCATCCCTGCCTGCCCTGATGGCTCCCTCTGGTCCTCACTGCCCTGACGGCTCCTGCCAGCCCCCGCTGGTAGTCATGGTGAAATGAGGGAGGGGGGGGTGCTAGTTGGTTGACTATGGTCGGTTGAGCGAGTGCTTCAGTTGTGGGGGACCCTGTATGTGACAGGTCCCGGACAGAGATAGTGTCTCTCCGCCCATTCTGGTACTGCACTGGGAGTTCGCATGGAGGAGCTGGACCTTCTCATTCAGGGGGTCTGCTTTGTGGGTTCTGGTGTATCTCCAGAGTAGCACAGGCCCTGGGGTCATCAGCCACACCAGTAGCATGGTCCCCGACGCTGACTCCTGGGGAAGGAGAGGGTCATATTTGTCGTTGTACAGAGGAGGGACCTGGTGGTGTGGAGCACCTCTGGTAAGACCTCTTGCCCCTGGGAGATGGGCAGCCCTTTTGACTTGAGGGCCAGGACTGCCCACCAAATAGTGCTGTTCTCCCTTCCCATCTAGCCATTCCCTCGGGAATTGTAGCTGGTGGTTCTGCTCGTGGCTATGCCTTTGGCCAGCAGATATTGGCGCATCTCCTCACTCATGAATGAGGACCCATGGTCACTGTGGATGTAACTCGGGTATCCAAAGAGCACAAGGAAGTTCAGCAGGGACTTAGTAACCATGGCTGTAGTCATATCTGGGCAGGGGATGATGAACGGGAATCATAAACATTCGTCAATGATATTGAGAAAATATACGTTCCACTTCATAGAGGGGAGTGGCTCTTGAAGTCCATACTTAGATGTTCAAAAAGGTGGGCTTTCTCTAATCAGTAGCAGGGAAACAGCAGTTGTACCGGGTGGCAGGAAGCGAGGGGTACGCACGGTGCCCACATACCCAGTGGGTGCCATTCAAAGTCCAGGGGGCACCCAGTTTGGCGACACTGTTGGAGGTGGTGAGTGTGGAGCCCAGGCACCCTGTGCCACAGTCACTGTCACCGACTGGGATGGTGGAGGTGCGTCTGTGGGGGAGTCTGCACCAATACTCCTTTGGTTATGGAGGAGCTGTGGGATGATCTAGAGGTCCAATTATAGGCAGGGAAATACCAGTTCCTGAAGCACCCACCCCATTGGGAGTCAGTGTTGAGCGGGAATGTGAGGGGTGGTGCCCTGCTATTAGGTCCACCCCATACAGCCAACCCAAAGCCCACTGGAGCAAAGAGTCTATGTAGACAGTTCATCTGGGAGTCATCCAGTGGGATGGGGGTAAGTGGTAATGCTTGATCTGCGCATGCTGTAGTTTGGATGCAGATGCAGCAGGTCCGATCTGTTTGTGGTGGTGGCAAAATTGTACGCCATGCGGAGAAAGATGTTCGCCGATCTGGCATTGCCCATGGTCACCGCTAGCAGCAGGGGTAGAAGCAGGGCTTGCATGTTCTTGTGGGGTGAAGAGAAAACAAGAGGAGGGAGTTGGGGTGGGTGGTGGGTAAGAACTCATCATCTCCTTGCGAGATGGAGGGTGTGGAGACAGGAGAGGTTGGTTTGGCCTGGAATTGCGACCCACCAGGTGTCTCCTGGACCGCACGTGACAATCTCCCCCTTTTGGGATGGACCTCATGGGTGTTGTACCCATACTCTTCCCGAGTCCTCGGTCTCAGGGAGTTTGGGGGGCTCTGGTTCCGGGGATGGGGAGTGTGAGAGGTGACAAGACATGGGAGTGACTCCTTGGCCAGTGGGGCATGAGTTTAAGTGATCTACCGCTGTTGAAGCACGGTCAATCACCCCCCTTGGGTCAGAGTGTGGATGCTCTCCTTGAACTGGCCATTCATCCTCTCAACCAACCCAGATGCCTGGGGATGATAGGGGACGCAGAGCAGCCACAAGATCCCCACCTCAGCAGCCCAGTCTTGGACTTTGGACCCCATGAAATGTGATCAGATTGCACCTCCAACAGGATTCCATAAATGGAGGAGAGGTGCTGAAATTCTTTAATGGTGTTATTCTGGTTGGCTTTCTCACAGGGTACTGCCACCAGTTAGGATATACTGTTTTTTATTTTGGCGTGGGACCTGTCCGATATAGTTGATCTGCCAATCGTGACCTGCTCCCATGCTGCGGCGAATGTGAACCGGTGGCCCCAATGGCCAGAGGGGGCAGTCGAGCACGGCAGTTTTGGACTGGTCCAGGGTGAGGGCGACCCTGAACTGTTCTGCCCATCGCCGCTTGCTGTCAGCTCCTAGGTGGCCGCTTTTGCGGTGTTCCCATGCAGCCAGTGCCCCATTGTCAGTGTCTGGTGGGGAGGTGGAGGCAGTGCATATTTGGGCGGGTTGGTTCACGGCTGTGTTGTGCGCTGCCTCCTCTGTGGTGCTGAGGGTGTGTGCATCTACGTGGTGAACTATGATCTCCCTGTGGGTGGCTTGGTCCCAGATTAGCTGCCCATGGTGCTGTCCCCAGAAGGGAAGTCTGTGGATTTCCCACCCTGTCTCATGCCATCAAGCCATCCACACTCCAATACCGTTGGCCACTGCCCATGAATTAGTGTAGATATAGACAGACTCGGTGGTGTTCTGTAGTGTGAGTGTTCCTGCTGCCAGCTCAGCAAGCTGGCTGGAGCCCTCCTCTCCCTCTTTGGTGATGACTTTCTCCATGGCAGGGTGGAGAGCTGCTGCCTTCCAGTATTGCTTACCCCCTTTCCAGTGACTCGAGCTGTCTGTGAACCAGGCGTGTGTCCTTTGTTGGGGGGGGGTCGAGGGAATCAAAGGGGCGGCCCCAGGGCATGGGGGAGGGCGGGATTTCGGCCAATTCTGGGGCCGGCTCCTGGGTTTGTGGGAAGGACATGACCTGCTTTTGGGTTGATCCGCAATGTACCACCTCCATTTTACTATGGATGACTGCTGAGCCCGGCCTTCCTTATGGGTGGACTCAGAGAATTTGACCCACCGCATTATGGGCAAGTGTGGATGGAGCACGATGGAGTCAGTGCCTGTCTGGTGCTCAGTGGCTAGGAGGGCCAGATAACAGGCCAGTAGCTGGCGCTCGAATGGGCTGCAGCGCACAGCAGCTTCAGGCAGGGACTTTGACAAGAAACCCAGCGGAACTCTGCGACCTCGGAGCTTCTGCCAGAAGCTCCAGTCAGCGGTGGTCTCCCTCACTGACACCTGTAATTCAAAAGGAACACCTGCCTGCCTGGGAGTGAGGGGCAATGCTTGTTCCACAGTCTGTTTCGCTGTCTCAAAAACAGCCTGCTGCTCGGGAGCCCATTGAAAAGTTGCCTTTTTGCGTAAGACCCTGTAGAGTGGTCTTAGGGTCATGGTGAGGTGGGGTATGTGCTGCCACCAATAGCCCAAGAGACCCACAAAACTCTGTGTACTGGTTTTATTAGTGGGGACTGCAAAGTTTAAAATTTTTACTCCTGGTTGATTCCAGTATCTGCCTGTGTCCTGAGTGCCACTGAATACCCAGGAAATGAGCTTCACGGGAAGGCCCCTGAATCATATGCATATTAATGGACCACCCCTTGTCCCTCAGGAAATTAATTAGCATTTGAAAAGCCTCAGAGACAATGGTCTCTGATGGCCTGGATGAGAATGTCATCAATGTAATGTTGGGGGTCTGCAGATCACGGGTGATTAGGCTGTGGAAGATTGTGGGACTGTGGAGGTAGCCCTGAAGGAGTCTACAAAAAGTGTATTGTTGAGCATCCCAAGTGAATGAATGCGAATTGGTCTTGGGAGTAGTTGGGTAGGGGGATGGAGAAGAATGCATTGGCCAAGTCAACCACTGCATACCAGGGCTTATCTGGGCAGGAAGCTATGTCTTCCACGAAGGTGACAATGTCTGGGACAGCAGTGGCCAACGGGTGAGCAACTTTGTTCAGCTGCCTCTAATCCACAGTCATCCTCCCGGTGCTGACCTTTGTACGGAATGGCCAGACAGGGCTATTGAAGGGAGAGGCTGCTGGTCTGATAACTCCCTACTGCAGGAGAGCCTGCACAGCCTCGGTAATGTCCCGGTGTCCTCCCGGGATGCAGTATTGCCGCAGATTGGTTACTTTGGAAGGTGGAGATATGACAACAATCGGCTGTGCGACCCCAAAGGTGTGGAGGGACCATCCCCGTAATAAATTGATGCCAAATATACATTCAGGGAAGGGTGAAATGAGGACTATGGCGGGTGTGGGGGTTAGTTCCCTATGGCCAGGTAGATGGCGACCTCCTTTTCAGGCAGGAGGGAGCATCCCAGCCCGTCTATCTGCATGGGGGTCCCCCTCCACCTCACAGGGTTGCCAGGGATGTTGGTGTGTTGTGTGCCCGTGTCCACGAGTGCCAGTCAGTGCTGTACGTTGCCCTTTCCCCAATGTACTGCTACAGGGAGGTGTGGCCTCAGGTCCCCCGGTCAGGAAAGGGCAGCGGAGTAACAGACTGGAGACCCTGGCCTCCAACCTATGGGAGAGGAGTGGGGGTCTGCCACACACTGTTAGTGGGCTTCTCATGCAAGGTGAGCGCAGACATCTCTTGCAGCAGCCTTAAGAGCTGTGGAGATGGGGTCAGGTGGTGCAGTCAGGACAACAGTGGGGGTTGGTTGCGTGGCGCAGGGGAGGGCGAGGTCGGCCCTGGCGTCCTGCTTGCCGACGGGCGGCTGCCTGCCTTCCCCCGTCCATGCCCCCCTTACACAGCTCCTTCCAGTGCGCATAAAGGGCAGGAGTGGAGATTCCATTAACGTTAGTGAGATCCTCTCCTGCGCGCATCAGGTTGAAGTAGAGCCACCTGCAGGACAACTGGGGGGCTTGGGTTCCGGGTTCTAGACTCCCCACTGCGGACTAGAATGGGCACCTCCCATGGCACGTACTTCAGCCCCTCCAGAACGGTGATGGCATCCCGTACTGTCCTCCCCGTGGCAGTCCCCATGAGCGACAGAATGATCGCCCTGAGGTCAGGGGCAAGCGGTGGTTACAAGGTGTCCCGTGTGTGCGCTGGTCACCCTCGTGTTCTCAATGAAACCTTGGTCGGTGACCCCCCCATAGATAAGTGCCCACTCCCTGATGACCCGGGTGCCCTCCCCTACCATGGCCCCTGGGGTCTCCCTTGGAAGTTCCATTCCAGATGGGTGGGATACTGGGTCTGCATGGCCGCAACCACATGCTCCCATAGGGATGGTCCGCTGTGGACACCTCCTGTGGTGCTCGCAGGGCATTGTTAATGGTCTGGGACTTGGAAATATTCCCCAGGGCGCCCCCCCCATCCCATAGCCTGAGGAGCCAAGCAGCAACGTGCTCGCCAGGTCGCTGGCGGTGTCAGTCCGCCAGCTGGGTGAGCTCCTTGGGGGAGTAGTTCCGTGTCTCGGTGGTCTCTGAGGGTCTCCTGGTGCGCGTTCCTGCTGCCCCCTCCTCTTCAGTCCCCTAATGGAGGACCTGGGACCGTGTGGTGACAGGTCGGGGGTGGGGGGGGGGGGGGGAAGAGAACAGTTGTGTTGGGACCCTGTTTTCACCAGGGGTCCCATCCTCATCATTCTCCATCCAGATGTCCCTGTGAAAGATGAGTAAAACTAATATAAAAATACGAGAGATGAAGAAAGCTAGTATGGCTATATGTGTAATGAATAAAGCCAGTATGAATAGGATAAGGGTAGATAATGTTAAAAAAAGTTAGTCTGAATAAGATAAGGGTCTTCTAGCCTGAGAGAGAGTCAGCAAGTTCCGCATATGTAATTTAGACAGAATTAGCAAGTTCTGCATATAAGAGTTTAGTAAGCCCTGAGGGTCGGGAAGGTGTGAATAAGGACAATGAGGGACACAGACAGGATACCCCCTGGTCCTCCAAGTTCACAGAAACAGCAGTAGGTAGGCAGACAGGATTGCCTAATGCCAAACTCATCCAGGAGGCAGAAGAATGTAAGGGGGAGGGTACTTCTATACTGAAATCAACTGTATAAAATTTGGGTGAGCCCCAGTGTGTGTGTGTATTCCCAGGGTAAGGGGAAGCACCTAACTTTGCATTGTTGTATAATAAATGTTCTTTGCTCTCAATTTTTGTCTCGAGCAATTTCTGTGAAGGTACTTCTGTTTCTAACATCGCCATCTGCCAGCAAAGCATCCGGCTGCTCACGGCCTGAGCCTGCTGGAGATGCATCAGTCGGCAGGCGACCTTTGTGCCTCTGGTCTCTAGGTCACTTGCTCTGCCTTGGGCAGCAAGAAGTGCCTCTTGCAGTCCGCTGCAGGTCCGTTCCAGGGCTTCTGTCTCCCTGTCCTTTGCTTCAGAGAGGGACTGCACTTGTCCACCAGCTGCTTGGTGATCCCTACCTGACATCTCAGCAGTGGTGCCAACAGCCGGTAGGCTCCCCTCTGACTACCTCTTGCCTTGGGGAATCCCGACTCCTTCAAGAGGGCTAGCACGTCGTGGCCCATACCCTCACCACGAGGGTCAAGCTGCTCGGACCAATCCACGGGCTTACTGAAGTCAGCCAGTATGCTAGCCAGACTTCCAAATCCCTCACTATTTTCGGTCCACCCGGGGATGCTCTCTTTGGGGGCCAGTACTGGCTTTCCTTCCCGTTCCAAAACATCTCTCCAATCTATGCTTGGCCAAAACCCTTGGGACCCTGCTCACAGTGCCAATTGTTGTTCGGGTTCATGTGGGTCCCACAGGTTAAGAACCAGACCAAAGTGCAGGTACAAAGCACACGTTTATTTCACTTATGGAATTGAGACAATAGAGTCGATATGTCAAGCAGGTGTCTACACATACACAATACGCAGGGGGTAAATATACACTTTCGGAAACCGACAGAAACTGGGGAAATTACATGAACGTACACATTCAACAATCAGATCAAGGTGATATTACATGCCCCACCCCTTGACTGGTACGGACACGGATCTGCTACCGGGCCTTGAGACTCACTCCAACCCAGTACAGGAGGTGATACTAACATGCCATGAGGAGTCCGAAGAGGCAGAACAAAGGGGCTCATGGTCCTTTATAATTCTGGGGGGCAAAGCTGGGGGCCAATCATTAGGGTCAGTGTGGGCCCCGTTGTTTGCTGTGGCCAATGGCTCAAAGCCAAGTGCAGGGGCTCAGCAGAGGTGAAATGAGGTGATTCACCTGACCAATCGTAAGGGTCACCTTGATGGCTTGTGGTGTCTTTGACCTTGATTGGCAGGTAGTGTGTCCTCCGAAAGGGAGCGCAGCAGCGCCACCAGGTGGTGGATGCTACCTCTCCATTACACCAATTCACCACCTTATCATCCAGATTATTAATATTATAACAAGCAACAATGTTTCCAACACAGATCCCTGAGGCACACCACTAGTCACAGGCCTCTAGACTGAGAAGCAACAATCCACTACCACCCTCTGAAGGGGGAAGAGGGAGAAGGGAAGAGAGGGTGGAGAGAGGAGGGAGAGAGGGGTGTGGACAGAGGGGTTTGAGAGTGGGGAGTGGCGGGGGGTGGAAATATGGGAAAAGGGGAAGGGAGAGGGGGTGAGAGAGGAGGGGTGATAGGTGGTGGGGTGGACAGAGTGGGTGGAGAAATGGGGAGAGAGATGGAAAGGGAGATGGGGAGAGAAATGGGGAGGAGGGAGAGGGGTGGGGAGGTTTATCAAGGTTAGATGGCAGGGTTGACAGGAGAATGGACTTGCCCACTCCCCTGGTCTCATCATTCTGGTGTATCCTTGGTACCACCCAAAGTCTTCCTCACTACCATAGGCTTTGACACGCGCCAATCCCACTCTCTCTCCTTTTCCTTGGATCCCTCCCTCTCTCCCTCCTGACTGTCTTGTTGCACCTCCCCTTCCCCTCTCTCCCGGAGTTGCTCACCTCCATATCCCCACCCTCCCCCCCTCCTCCTTAGCCTCCTTCCCTATTCTTCCTGCATTGTGTTCCCACCTTGTGCAGGGATGTGGGAAGGTGGAGAGGGGACTGGAACGAGCACGCACATTCACGCCCGCTGCCTTGGTTTATTTCCATCCCTCTGGCAAGCATGCACTCACCATTTGCTCTGTCCAAGGATATCCCGAGACTAGGACCCGTGCCGCCGCCTCGCCCGGGTTGGAACACGTTAACCTGAGTGCCGATTGGTCAGCGGAAGACATTGCTTCAGTTACTGTAGGCAACATAACTCAAGATTGAGCCCATATTTACCATGTCAGATGGCAGCTTGTTCCACACTCCCATTACACTGAGTAAAGAAGTTCCCCCTAATGTTTCCCTTAAACCTTTCCCCTTTCACCCAAAGCCATGTATTTATCTCTCCCAATCTAAGTGGAGTGAGCCAACTCACTTTTACTGTGTCTGTATCTCCCATAATCTTGTAAACCTCTATCAAATCTCCCCTGATTCTTCTATGCTCCAAGGAATAAAGTCCTAACTCCCTGTAACTCAACCCCTGAAGACCCGGCAACATCCTAGTAAATCTTCTCTGCACTCTTTCAGTCTTACTGATATCTTTCCTGTAGTTTGGAGCTCAGAATTGCACACAATATTCCAAATATGGCCTCATCAATATCTTAAACAACCTTTCCATAACATCCCAACTCCAGGGCTCAGTACTTTGATTTTTGAAGGCCAAGATACCAAAAGCTATCTTTACAGCCCTGTCTACCTGTGATGCCACATGGAATTATGTGTCTGTATTCCTAGATCCCTTTGTTCCTCTGCACTCTTCAGTGCCTGAACATTTGCTGTGTATGTCCTTCCTTGGTTTGTCCTTCCAAAATGCAACACCATTTTTCCATTTGGTCCAGATCCCTCTGCAAGCTTCGAAACCCTTCCTGACTGTCAACAATGCCTCCAATTAGTGACATCTGCAAAGTTGCTGATCCAATTTACCACATTATTATGTTGATCATTGATATAGACAACAAACAACAATGGCCCCAGCACCCATCCCTGAGGCAACCCACTCGTCACAGTCTGATTAATGAAGACTCTCTGTCTTCTCCCATTCAGCCAATTTTGAATCCAGTTTCCAACCTCTCCATGGATATCTAGTGTCTGAACCTTTCATACAACCTTGTCAAAGGTCTTATTAACATCCATGTCAACAACATTTGTTCGATCTAAAAAAAATGTTTACATGTTTTATTTCAGTCATTTAGCACGGTAATAGGCATTTCTGATCAACCAACTTGTGCTGCTGTGACAGAATATTTTTGGGAGATAAATTGAGGCAGGTTTTTTACTGTACGTCACATACAAACACTTTAAAACAGATCTTATTTAAAATACTGGAGCTCTGCTAATGCTACATATGTCAGCCCCAGAGCCTTTGCAAGAGCTTTGGAGAGTGCCCAAGAGACTTTATTAATGGATTGTTGTTTACAAAAAGGCAACAGATGAAAGAACTTGTCTGAGCTGGAGGTTGGAATGGAGTTTGCTGTTCTAGGAGGGTTGTGGTTTTGCAAGCAGAGAGAGAGAGAGAGAGAGAGAGTCAAACAGGTTTTCTTTCTATGTGTGTGTGTGTGTGTGTGTGTGTGTGTGTGTGTGTGTGTGTGTGTGTGTGTGTGTGTGTGTGTGTGTGTGTGTGTGTGTGTGAGAGAGAGAGAGAGAGAGAGAGAGATATCAGTTCTATAGTTTTTACAGTCAGCAACTGGGACTGGAAAAGGACAAGCTGGCAAGCTTGTAGAAAACCCCATTTGGAAGATGGGTTGTGAGTTCTTAGTTCAGCCTGGTCAAAGCCACTGTGGTTCATGAAAGAGGAGAGGACTGGCTACCTGATGGTTTCACTTGAATTAAGAGAAACAAAAAGGAACTCTGTGGTGGCCTGAATGAAAGAGGTTATCATCTGTAGAACTCTGAAGGGACAAGTTTCTTCAACAAGACACTTAAGTGGGTGATTAAAAAGGAATCAGTTGTGGGTGTCCAGCTTACAACAAATCTCTCTCTGAAAACCAACAAGAGTATTCCTGAGCAGTAACCATTTACCTTTCAACCACCAAAGCCTGGTGAACTTTAGAAATGTTAAATTCTGTGCACAGTATAAGAATTGCCTGCAACCAGTGAACTTGGGGGAATGAGAAGTGAGATTGGACTGTGAATCAAAGAACTTTTCTGAACTTACACACACGTGCACTTAGAATTAGAAGGGGGGTTAAGTTATTTCAATAGTGATAAGTTAAAATGTGATTCTGTTTTCATGTTTAAAGATAATTAAAAGCAACATTTGTTTAAGTAACCATTTATCTTGGTGAATATCTATTGCTGCTGGGTTTTGGGGTCCTCTGGACTCGTTACACTGCCTTCACATCCCAATTAATCGGCGCTATCTGCTACACTGACCGTGCCACCCTACCCTTCCCAACCTCAACCTCTTATCCATTGCCTGTCAAAGAGTCTTTTGAACCTCCCTATTTTCCCAGCCTCCACCCCCACCCCCACCTATGCATTCCAGGAGCCCACACAGAAGGATTGGTGGGGGCGAGGGAACATCAAGGCATTTCAAATGCTGAAAGGCCTGGACAGAGTACATGTGGCAAGGATGTTTCCCATGGTAGGGAGTCTAGGACAAGAGGGCACAACTTCAGGATAAATGGGCATCAATTTAAAACAGAGAGTCAAGGGGTCACGAGCCCATGGAACCTGTTGCCACAGGAGGCTGTGGAAGCAAGGTCATTGAGTATACTTAAAGCAGAAATGGACAGAACTAGATAGATCCAACCCGTCCCAACCTCACATGCAGAACGCTTTATCTTTCCTATATCCATGTGCCAAAGAGTATTTAGAGTGTCACCATTCTCCAAAACGCCACCCCCATCCCCAGCAATGCATTCCAGGTTCTCATCACTCATTGTGTAAACAATCCCTCCCCTTCAACTTTCCTCCCCTTGACTTATACAGATACCTTCTGCTAATTCTTATTATCGCCCAGGGGGGAAAAAAGTGCTGGCTCTCCACCTCATCTAAGTTGCCTCTCATCCTTTGCTCTAAAGGGACAAACCTCCCAGCTCTGTCAGCCTTGCTTCATGAGTCATGTTCTCCAATCCAGGCAAAACCCTGGCAGATCCCTGCACTCCTCACCAAAGCATCAACATCATTCCTGTAATGAAGTGACCAAAGCTGAACATAATTTTTAGGGAGGGAGGGGAGGGGGGAAGAGAGGGAGGAGAAAATCTCCTCTTCTTCCACAACCTTTCTGTAATGAGGTGACCAGAAATGAACACAATATTCCAAGTGTGGCCTTATCACAAAATGATAAATCTGCAACATTACCTCACGACTCCTGAACTCAATCCCCTGACTGATGTGTCACTCAAGGTTTGGATCTGGAGCCCGAGTTGCCAATGGATCGAACAGGGGTCTGTGCGGCTGCAGAGGCTGTGGATGCACTGGCTGTGAATTCATGGACACTCAGCGGCTCTGAAGGGACTCTCTTTTGCTTCTCTTTCTCTTGACTTCAGGGCCCTGGGGGATTCTTTTCCTGCCTTACAGAAGGCAAATTTGTGCAATATTGCATGCTCCATACAATAAAGGAACCGCGAATCTTGTTAGGCAATCAGGAAAGAAAACTCTGGAGCGTGCAAGAGTAATAAAAAGGTCCTGTTGAAAACTGTCCAAAGGTACGAGGGGCCCTTTCAAAATAAAACAGGAAAGTCTGCTGATGCTGTGATTGTCGTCAAAACAGAGAAATGCTGGAGGAACTCGCCTGGTCCATAAGAGGTCAAGATATGTATATAAACAACATTTCGGGCCTGATATGTGAAAATAGACCAGGTTTGAATTAAAGGGTGGGGAGAGAAAGGGGGATGTCGGAGGGGCAGAGTCCAGACCAACAAAAGGCATTAATTGGATTTGATAAGAGGAGAGATGAGAATTGATGTTGGCTCTGTGAAAGGAGCCTGATGGGAAATGGAAGGGGGGGGGATAGGATGGATGGAGAGGGGTGTTTCAACTGAAACCAGAGAAGTTGATGTTAATGCCATTAGGTCGGAGGGACCCAGAAGGAAGATGAGGAGTCCTTCCTTCAGTTGGCGGGTGGTCTCAGTCTGGCAGTGCAATGTCGGCCAGGGATTGGGAAGGGGCATTGAAATGGATGGGCACTGGGAGATCTCCGCCGTCGCGGCGATGTCTGATCATAGCAGGAACGGACGTGCGGTGGGCGGGGGTGAGGAACAGACTGTGCTCGGGCTGGGGTGGGACAGAGGGAGTGGGTCTTTGCCTGGTCCCGTGTGTGCATAAAGCGCTTTAATGGTGAGGGAGACTGGAGACAGGCCGAATGTCCTCAGCCTTCAGGAAGTGGCAGGACATGGGCAGGAGACCCGCCGTCGAACATCGCGGCTGTTCAGTCCCCGAGTCCACCTGCGCCGCCCGGATCCCAGTGTCGCCGCGACCCCATTGTCCCGTCACAAGCGCGAACGTCCAATCACCGTTCTCGCGGCCTTTGTTACATCTTTCGGAGAACCCAACGGTTGGCTCCAATCGCACCAATCAGAAAGCGTGGAACGTTCCGTGGGGGCGTGGTATAAATTGGCGCGTTCGAGGCACGGTGTTCATTCGCTTGGAGTTAGCGGGACGAGGGGATAGATCATGGTGGGTGTGTCCCGGGACCGGACCGGACCTACCCGATCCAACTCATCCCTTCCCGACCCTACTCATCCGTACCCGATCAACTCATCCAGACACATCTCTACCCAATCCTACTCATCCCAAATCCCTACCTGACCCTACTCATCCCTACTCCTCCCAACTTATCCCTATCCATCCCAACATCTCTACCCATCCCTACCCGATGCAACCCATCCCTACTCCTCCCAACATCCCTACCCGACCCTACCCCTCCCAACTCATCCCCACCCGACCCTACCAACTCATCCCTACCCGACCCTATCCATCCCAACATCTCTACCCATCCCTACTCCTCCCAACATCCCTACCTGACCCTACCCCTCCCAACTCATCCCCACCCGACCCTACCAACTCATCCCTACCCGACCCTATCCATCCCAACATCTCTACCCATCCCTACTCCTCCCAACATCCCTACCCGACCCTACCCCTCCCAACTCATCCCCACCCGACCCTACCAACTCATCCCTACCTGACCCTATCCATCCCAACATCTCTACCCATCCCTACTCCTCCCAACATCCCTACCCGACCCTACCCCTCCCAACTCATCCCCACCCGACCCTACCAACTCATCCCTACCTGACCCTATCCATCCCAACATCTCTACCCATCCCTACCCGATGCAACCCATCCCTACTCCTTCCAACTTATCCCTACCCGACCCTACCCCTCCCAATTCACCCCTACCCGACCCTACTCATCCCTACCCAACCCTATCCATCCCAACATCTCTACCCATCCCTACCTGATGCAACCCATCCCTACTCCTCCCAACTTATCCCTACCCAACCCTCCCCTTCCCAATTCACCCCTACCCGACCCTACTCATCCCTACCCGACCCTATCCATCCCAACATCTCTACCCATCTCTACCCGACCCTACTCATCACTACCCAACTCTACCCATCCCTACCTGACCCTACCCATCCCAACATCTCTACCCATCCATACCTGACCCTACTCCTCCCAATGCATCCCTACCTGACCCGACCCCAATAGGATCGACGGGAAAATCTGGGGAGAGAATGGAGGGAGAATTAAATTTCTGGGAGGAAGGCGATCTATTCGTGCTGGTGAAACTGGTCAGGGTACATGAGTAGGTTTCTGGTGCTAATGGGAATGAGCAGCAGCAAAGAAAGGTGTTGCAAAGTCACGGGAGGTGTTGGGGTGGGGCGATCCATGGGAGGAATCCGCGGGGGGTCTCCCCATTCCACCGGACCAAGTTTGGGGTGTGGATGGGGGAGGAACGGGTGAGCAGCGGCAAGCCGGTATGAAATGGGAAAAGAGGGACAAACGGGGGTGGATGAAGTAGATGGGCACCAGGGAGTGGAGGTCCGCGGAATCGCCGGCTTGTCACAGAGAAAATCACATCACAACATCCGCAAACCACGCGGTTCTGCAACGCAGGGGATATTGGACGGGAGGGGAAAGGATGAGGCCATGGGAAGTTTGGGATTCCCACCAGCGCTGGGGTTGAAAACCGTGACCGATTCTGCTCCAGTGAAAGCCGGTTCGAGTGACCACGACTCTTTCTCTCTTTCCTTTAACCCCACGTTCTCTCTTCTCTCCCACATTCTTTCTTTCCCTCGTTACCTTGTTCATTCTTTCCTCCCCTCCTCCTTCCCCCTCTTCCCCTCTTCTCCCCTCATCCTCTCACTCTCTTCCTCTTTTCTCCTCATTTTTCCTCTTTTCCTTGTTCTGTGTCTCTCTCCCCTTTCTCCGCTTCTCTCCCCTTCTCCCTCTGCTCTCTCTCTCCCCTCTCCTTCCAACTCTCTTTCCCTTCCCCTCTTTCTCTCTCCTCCTGTCTCTCCCCCTCTCCCTCTCCCCCTTCCCCCCTCTGTACCCTCTCTGCTCTCTCTCCCCTCTCTCTATTCACTCTCTCCCTGTCTCTCTCTTTCTCTCCCTGCTCACTCCCCATCGTCCCCTCACTCCATAGCGTGAGTGTATCTCAGTCCACATTGGCCAGGCCGGAGTCCAGGTCGGGAATGCGTGCTGGGAGCTGTACTGCCTGGAGCACGGCATCCAACCAGACGGACAAATGCCCAGCGACAAGACCATTGGAGGAGGTGACGACTCGTTCAACACCTTCTTTAGCGAGACCGGGGCGGGCAAGCATGTCCCGCGGGCAGTTTTCATCGATCTGGAGCCCACCGTCATTGGTGAGAGTGGAGAAGGTGGGATGGAGGGGTGGGGATGGGTTGGTATTCCACAGGATGTCTAGGCTTTGGAGAGGGCGAAGAGGAGATCCACCAGCTGGATTGGAGAACCTGTCTTAGGAGGCAAGGTTAGCAGAGTGAGGGCTTTTCTCTTTGGAGTGGAGAAGGATGAGAGGCAACTTAACAGAGGTGGACAAGGCGATAAGAGACAGCCAGCAGTTTCTTCCCAGGGTGGGAGTAGCAAACACCAGGGCATCTACAAAGTGAAGGAAGGAATGTGAAGTTGAACTCTTAGGGGCATTTGGATGCAAAAACAATACAGGGTGATGGTGTGAGGAAGGGAAGGTATAAATTGTTGAAGGGAATTATATAGGTCGGCACAACATTGTGGGCCGAAGGATCTGTGCTGTGCTGGATTATGCTATGTATTGTACTGCTTTGAAAGTGTGTGTGTGTGTGTGTGTGTGTGTGTGTGTGTGTGTGTGTGTGTGTGTGTGTGTGAGAGAGAGAGAGAGTCTGTGTCTGTGGGCATGGTGGAGGTGTGGGGCGTTGTTAATCCTTCATTTTCAACCCATCCACCCTCAGATGAGGTTCGGACTGGCACCTACCGCCAACTCTTTCACCCAGAGCAGCTCATCACCGGCAAGGAGGATGCGGCCAACAACTACGCCAGGGGCCACTGTTCCATTGGCAAGGAGATCGTGGACCTGGTCCTCGACCGCATTCGGAAGCTGGTGATGGTCCTCCACATGACGCGGCTCCCACCCTGCGGCACCATCCCCTTACCTGGGGAGGGACAGGAGGGGAGGGAGGAGGGAGGGGGAGAGAAAGGAGGAGGGAGGGGGATTGTGTGTAGAGGGAGAGGGTTTCTAAGTCTGATGACACACTCCCCCGGCCTGCTCCACGTTCGGGCTGTCGCGCAACAAAGCATTCCCATTCCACGGAAGCATCCTACTGTATAAATGGCCCCAGGGGCTCCACTACGTCTCCCCTTTCCTCTGTCACTTTACATCGGGTCCCTCCATTCCCCCCTTTTCCTTCCCCCCCCACTCTCTTATCTCTATCATCCTCTCCTTCCCCCTCCTTTCCCCCTCTCCCATCCCTTCCCCTTCCCTTCATAGGAACATAGGAAGTAGGAACAGGAGTAGGCCAAAAATGGCCCATCGAGCCTGCTCTGCCATTCAATACGATCATGGCTGATCTAATTTATGACCTAACTCCACCTACCTGCCTTCTCCCCATAACCTGCCTTCCCCCCCTCTTCCCTTCCCCCTCCACTTCCCCTCCCCTTTCCTTGTCCCTTCTTCCTATCTCTTTCCCCACTCCCCCTCGCTTCCCCCTCTCCATTCCGCTTTAGCTTTCCCATCCCTCTCCTACTTCTCCCTCCTCTCTCCCTCACCTCTCTCTCCCCCAACCTCTCTCCACCTCTCTCTCTTCCACCCACATCACTCTGCCCACCCCCATCTCCCCCAACCCCAATCTCCCCACCTCCACTCTCCCCACCTCACTCCCCCCACCTGTCTCCCCCCACCTCTGTCTCCCCCACCTTTCTTTCTCCCCGTCCCTCTCTCACTCACATCTCTCTCCCCACCCCTCTTTTTCCCCTCACACCTCTCCCCTCATGCCTGTCCCCTCACCCCTCTCTCCTCACCTCTTCCCCACACCTCTTTCTCCCCCGCCCCTCTCTTCCCCCACCCCTCCCCCACACCTCTCTCTTCTCCCATCCCTCTTTCCCCCACCCCAATCTCCCGACCCTGCTCTCCCCACCTCTCTCTCTCCCACCTCTCTCTCCCCCACCTCTCTCTCTCTCTCTCTCCCCCACCTCTCTGCCCACCTTTCTCTCTCCCCCACCTCTCTCTCTCCCCCCACCCCCACCTCCCTCTCCACGACTTCCCTCCTCCCTCTCTCCGACCTCTCTCCCCCACCTCTCTCCCCTCTCTCTCTCCCCCCCACCTCTCTCGCTCCCCCACCTCCTTCTCTCCCCACGTTCCTCTCCCCTTCCCTCTCCTCCACCTCCCACTCCGCAAGCTCCCTCTCCTCGATCTCTCTTTCTTCCACCCACCTCCCTCACCCCACCCCAATCTCCCCACCTCTCTCGTCCCACCTCCCTCTCTCCAACCTCAATCCCCCATCTCTCCATCCAACCTCTCTCTCCCCCCTCTCTCCCCCCACCTCTCCCTGACCTCCCACTCCCCGACCTCTCACTCCCCGACCTCCCACTCCCCAAAGTCCCACTCCCCCACCTCCGTCTCCCCCACCTCCCTCTCCCCCACCTCAATCCCATATCTCTCCCTCCACCCAACCTCTCTCTCCCCCAACCACTTGCTCCCCATCTTCTCTCTCCCCCATCCTCTTGCTCCCCCCACCACTCACTCCCCCCTCCACTCAGTCCCTCCACACTCACTCCCCCCACCTCTCTCGTTCCCCCACCTCTCTCTCCCCACCTCCCTCTCCCCCACCTCCCACTCCCCCTCCTCTCTCTCCCCACCTCCCTCTCCCCCACCTCCCTCTCCCCCACCTCCCACTCCCCCACCTTTCTCTCCACCCAACTCTCTCCCGCCACCTTCCTCTCCACTTCTCTCTCTCCTACTCTTCTCTCTCCCACTCTTCTCTCTCCCACTCTTCTCTCTCCCCACTCTTCTCTCTCCCCACCTCTCTCTCCCCACCTCCCACTCCCCCACCTCTCTCTCCCCAACCTCTCTTCCCCAACATCTCTCTCTCCCAACCTCTCCCTCTCCCCACCAACCTCTCCCCCAACCTCTCTTTCCCCACCTCTCTCTCTCCCTCCACTCTCTCACTTTCACCCCCATCTCTCTCTCCCCCACCTCTCTCTCTCCCCCCCTTATCTATCCCCACTCTTCTCTCGCCCCACCTCAATCTCTGTCTCCCCACCACTCTCTCTCCCCACTCTTCTCTCTCTCTCTCACCTCTCTCTCTCCCCTTCTCTCCCCACTCTTCTATCTCCCCTAACTGTCTCTCCCCACCTCTATCTCTGTCGCCCCACCTCTCTCTCCCCACTCTTCTCTCCTCCATCTCTCTCTCCCCCACCTCCCTCTCCCCCACCTCCCACTCCCCCACCTTTCTCTCCACCCAACTCTCTCCCGCCACCTTCCTCTCCACTTCTCTCTCTCCTACTCTTCTCTCTCCCACTCTTCTCTCTCCCACTCTTCTCTCTCCCACTCTTCTCTCTCCCCACCTCTCTCCCCACCTCCCACTCCCCCACCTCTCTCTCCCCCACCTCTCTCTCCCCAACCTCTCTTCCCCAACATCTCTCTCTCCCAACCTCTCCCTCTCCCCACCAACCTCTCCCCCAACCTCTCTTTCCCCACCTCTCTCTCTCCCTCCACTCTCTCACTTTCACCCCCATCTCTCTCTCCCCCACCTCTCTCTCTCTCCCCCCCTTATCTATCCCCACTCTTCTCTCGCCCCACCTCAATCTCTGTCTCCCCACCACTCTCTCTCCCCCACTCTTCTCTCTCTCTCTCACCTCTCTCTCTCCCCTTCTCTCCCCACTCTTCTATCTCCCCTAACTGTCTCTCCCCACCTCTATCTCTGTCGCCCCACCTCTCTCTCCCCACTCTTCTCTCCTCCATCTCTCTCTCCCCCACCTCTCTCTCCCCAACCTATCTCCCCCCACCACTCTCTCTTTCTCCCCCCACCACTCTCTCTCCACCCACTCCTCTCTCCCCCTCTCTTTATCCCTCACCTCTCTCTCTCTCCCCTTCTCTCTCCTCCACTCTTCCCTCTCCCCACTCTTCTCTCTCCCCCCACCTCTCTCTCCCCCAACCTCTCTCTCCCCACTCTTCTCTCTCCTGCACCTCCCTCTCCACCCAACTCTCTCCCGCACCTCCCTCTCCACCCAACTCTCTCCCCCAATCTCTCTCTCCCACCTCTCTCTCCCCTCCCCCTCCCTCTCCCCACCTCTCTCTCCACCCAACTCTCTCTCCCCAACCTCTCTCTCCCCCACCTCTCTATCTCTCTCTCTCAATCCCTCACCTCCTCTCCCACGTCCCTCTCCCCCACCTCCCTCTCCACCTAACTCTCTCTCCCCAACCTCTCTCTCCCCCCTCCCCTACCTCTTTCTCCCCGACCTCTTTCTCTCCTCCACCTCTCTATCTCTCTCAATCCCCCACCTCCTTCTCCCCCATCTCTCTCTCCACCATCTCACTCTCCCCCACCTCTCTCCCCACCTCTCTCTCCCCCACCTCACTGTCCCCCACCTCTCTCCCCCACATCCCTCTCCCCACCTCTCTCTCCCCAACCAGTCCCCCCAACCTCTCTCCCTCCAACTTCTCTCTCCCCCACTCTCGCTCCCCCACCTTTCTCTTTCCCCCATGTCTCTCTCCCCACCATTCTCTCCCCCACCTCCCTCTCCCCATCTCACTCTCCCCCACCTTCCTCTCCCCACCTCAATCCCCGACCTCTCTCTCCCCCACCTCTCACCCTCCCCTCTCTTCCCCACACGCTCTCTCCCCCACCTCTCTCTCCCCCACCTCTCTCTCCCCCACCTCTCTCTCCCCCACCTCTCTCTCTCCCTCACCTCTCTCTCTCCCTCACCCCTCTCTCTCCCTCACCCCTCTCTCTCTCCCTCACCCCTCTCTCCCCCAACCTCTCTCTCCCCCCACCTCTCTCACATTTTCTCCCCACCAACTCCCTCTCCCCCACGTCGCACTGCAATTTATTTGCCCAGTGTCTTCCTCTTTCTCTTTTTTCTCTAACCCTCTCTTTTATCTCTCTCGTTTCTCTCTTTAATCCTTTGTCTCTCACTTTTTTTTCTCTCTCTCATTCTCTCCACCCATTCGTGACATCATCTCGCTCACCCTTTCTCTCCCTTTCTTTCATCCTGTCTCTCTTCCAATGTGTTCCCGTATTTCTCTATCTGCAGGCGGACCAGTGCACGGGGCTCCAGGGGTTCCTGATCTTCCACAGTTTTGGTGGAGGTACCGGCTCGGGCTTCACTTCCCTGCTCATGGAACGGCTGTCGGTTGACTACGGGAAGAAATCCAAGCTAGAGTTCTCGGTCTACCCAGCCCCTCAGATTTCCACTGCCGTGGTCGAGCCCTACAACTCGGTGCTGGTGACCCACTGCACCCTGGAGCATTCGGACTGCGCCTTCATGGTGGACAATGAGGCCATCTACGACGTGTGCCGGCGCAACCTGGACATCGAGCGCCCCACCTACACCAACCTCAACCGCCTCATGGCCCAGGTCGTATCATCCATCACCGCCTCACTGCGGTTTGACGGGGCCCTCAACGTGGACCTCCTGGAGTTCCAGACCAATCTGGTGCCTTACCCCCGCATCCACTTCCCGCTGGCCACCTATGCACCCCTGATCTCAGCTGAGAAGGCTTACCACGAGCAACTGACTGTGGCTGAGATCACTAATGCCTGCTTCGAGCCAGCCAATCAGATGGTCAAGTGCGACCCTCGCCAGGGCAAGTACATGGCCTGCTGCATGCTGTACCGGGGAGACGTGGTGCCCAAGGATGTCAATGCCGCTATCGCCACCATCAAGACCAAGCGCTCCATTCAGTTTGTCGACTGGTGCCCCACTGGGTTCAAGGTGAGCTTTCCTCCACCCAACAACGAGCTCCCCCTCTCCTCTATCAGACCACTCCCATCCCAATGCACTGACCCATCCCCAGATGTCTCCACAATCCTCAAACTAGAACTGCCATTGTAAGGAACGCTGTGTCCACTGATACTTTTCACACACTTTCAAGGAGCAATGCACCTGCATGCCGAGATCCCACTGCTCCAAAGCACTTGCCAGATCCCTACCAGCCTCTGGGGGTTCCACCCACGTCCAAAATGCACAGCTCTCATTCCTCTGTTCCATTTTGCAACCATTCGTCCTGTATGCAGGCCCAGCCTCACAGTTCTTGAACTCAGTCCCCCAGTGAGGAAGCCCAGCACATCATAAACCTTCTTAACGACCCTATCAACTTAGGGAGAGCTGTGCCTTTGGACTCCAATCTCTCTCGGTCCTTCCACACTGTTAAGAATCCTACCAGTAGTCATTTCAAAATTACATCAACCAAGTAGAGCGTGAGATTGAAGTGGAACTTTAATCAACCAAGAAACCTAACACAGCCTTGCCCATTTTCCCCATCTCTTTCCCCTTCTACCCCTCCCCCTGTCCCCATCTCTTTTCCCTTCTACCCCTCCCCCTGTCCCCATCTCTTTCCCCTTCTACCCCTCCCCCTCTGTCCCCATATCTTTCCCCTCTCCCCTTCCCTGTCTATACCCTTCTCTTCCTCCTCTTTCCCCTTTTATCTCTCTCTCTTTGTCCCCATACCTCCTCCCTCTCTTTCCCCATCCCCTCGCCCCTTTCATTTTCCCCTCTCCCCACCCCACAGGTTGGCATTAACTACCAGCCCCCAACTGTGGTGCCAGGGGGTGACCTGGCCAAGGTGCAGCGCGCCGTCTGCATGCTCAGTAACACCACTGCCATCTCCATGGCCTGGACCCGGCTGAACCTCAAATTCGACAAGATGTATGCCAAGCGCGCCTTTGTCCACTGGTACGTGGGTGAGGGGCTGGAGGAGGGCGAGTTCCAGGATGCCCGGGAGGACATGGCCTCCCTGGAGAAAGACTATGAAGAGGTTGGCATCGACTCCTCTGACCTGGACAAGAAGGCGGAAGAAGAGGAATAGTTTTATTTTGTCTCTATAGATTTATTTTGGATTAATCCTAAATATGAAATTAGATATATTTTAACGTGGCCCTTGTGTCCTCTTCTATTTGATCCACAGTTTTCTACTCTGTTTTCACCTGTGACTGTACGCCTTGGCACAATTCAAAGGCCGTCTAAAAATTTGCTGATGGCACTGGGAGCTGGAGGGGTGGGGGTTGTGGGTGACGGGCAATGGAGGGGTATGATGAACTGAACTGAGAGAGACAAGGGAAGGGGTTCAGAAAAGAAGGTGGGGTGGTGGATGGTAGCATTGATGCCTTCTGGTTTTGGGTGCTACCGAGATGGAAGGCAAGGCGTTGTCCCTCGGATTTATGGGTGGTCTTGGTGTGGCACTGCCTGAGACCATGGGACACACCTGCTGCCGTGGGGATGGGGAGGGCCTGGCAGATAACGCAGTGGTGTCTGACATCGGAAGGCGTGGGTTTCGTGCAACATTCCCCAATCATAGCCGGGGTTTTTTTGTGAAGCCAGCACACGAGTACTAACATCACAGGAGTAACTGGGTCGGCGCGTCCTGGTTAAGTTTAACTGGGTTCCCTGACCACCTCCAAGGTAGGGCAGGGACCCGGTTTATTTTGCAACATGCTGACCGGGTCGGACCCTTTCAAGGTGCCACATGAGTGGGGCGCTAACCAGGCAAATTGCTCGGTGAACCCCATTAATCTGCACCGTCCCCTGCACGATGACAAATTGAGCCCCACCACAGAGAGTGAGGTAGAGAGAGAGTGAGAGAAAAAAGTTCACCAGGCTTTGGTGCTTAACGGTAAATGGTTCCCACTCAGGAGGTTCTTGTTGGCTTTCAGAGAGAGAGAGTTTTTCTTGTTCCACGACATCTACAACTGATTCCTTTTTAATCAGCTACTCCTGTGTCTTGCTGACAAAACTTGCCCCCTTTCAGGGTTCTTCAGATGATAACTTCTTCCTTTCAAGTCACCACAGAGTTCCTTTCTGTTTCTCCTATTCCAAGGGAAACACTGGACAGCCAGTCCTCTCCTTTGACCAGGCCGTCTTCCAAAGCTTTCCAGCTCGTCTCTCTGTAGCCGAAGTCTCGGTCTCTCCTCTCTCTCACTCCCTCCCACTCTGAGATCAAAGCTGTTTTGCTCCTGCCTGAAAAGTTCACATGCTCTTTCAGACAGCAACCTGTTTTTTCAAACAAAAGCACTCTGCAGAACTCCTGCAAAAATTCTGTTTTAAAGTGTTTGTGTGTGACCTGCTTGAACAAACCTCCCAATTTATCTCCCAAACACCTCTATATGCTCTGTCACAATGTGTGTCTGTGTCTGGGTGTGTGTGTGTCTGTGTGTATGTGCAACTGTGTCTGTGTGGGACTATGGGTTTGTGTATGACCCTAGGGGTAGTGTGTGTCCTTGTGAATGGAATGTGGGTCCCTGGGGTGCCTGCTGGACCTTGGGGTGCTCGTGATAGGTGCACAGTATATGGAGCCTGTGTCTCATGCCTCCTATCCTCCCTTGACGTTCCCCCCTCCCCACCACTCCCTACGATTCATTCCACCCTGTCAGAGATGCACTCCTTAGACTATGATGATTTCTTTGAGGCCAAAAGCGGAGAGAAGGTGCGGGATCACGCATACCGTGTGTTCAAGGTGGTGAACGGCCGAGATGGAACCCACCCTTTCACTGAGCACTACCCCAGGCCGGTGGTCGAGGGCAGGATCTCTCTGGTGCAGCCGCAACGACTTGGGAATGAGCAATCACTCGTGGGTCCTGAGCACCATCTCGTAAGCGAGTGGGAGAAAATACCTTCAAATGGTGCCAACATTGCGCTGTCTGCTGCAGTTACAAGGACCTTCTGTGATGAATCCATAGAGGGATGTGGGCAGGTGGGATCAGTGTGGGTGGGACAGATCCATGGATGGGACAGGTTTAGAGGGACATGGGTGGGTGGGACCAGTGTGGATAGGACAGATCCATGGATGGGACAGGTTTTGAGGGACATGGGCAGGTGGGACTAGTGGGGGTGGGACAGATCCATGGATGAGACAGGTTTAGAGGGACATGGGTGGGTGGGACCAGTGTGGATGGGACAGATTCATGGATGGGATGGGATAAGAGAAACATGGACAGGTGGAACTAGTGTGCTTGGGGACATTTGGAAGGATTTGGGGGTTGGGGTGGGTTTAGAGATATGTGGGATAGATGGGACCAGTCTGGGTGGGACAGATCCATGGATGGGACAGGTTTCGAGGGATGTGGGCTGGTGGAACCAGTGTTGGTGGGGACATGGTTGGCGCAGAAATGTAGGGTCGAAGGACCTGTTTCCATTTTGTATTACTTCGCCATCTGTGATGTGTTTCCATTTGGGGTACTATGTATGTGTTGACTCTATGGCCTGTTCACTGAAGGAATTCTCCCCCCAAAACACATGGCGGCATAAATGACAAGCAAAGTGAAATTGACCAAGGCTTCCCTCTGCAGGGAGATGGTGCAGCTGTGTGGGGCTGGTGGCACCTAGAATATCTCAGGGACCAGCAAGTTCCATGTCGACTTGGAGCTGTAGCTGGCCAACCTTCACTGCAAGGATGCTGCCCTCCTCTTCTCCTCCTGCTTTGTGGCCTCTTCACGCTGGCAAGGCTGCTTCCAGTTTATAACCCATGGGGCTGACGGAGGAGGGACAGATGGGGAGGGACAAAAAGTGGGAGGCAGGGGAGAGAGACAGAGAAAGAGGGTGGGAGATGATGGAGAGGGAGGGAATGAGGAGGGAGAGATGGGGAGAGGGAAGGAGTCAGGGAGGAGAGAGATCAATGAAGGGAAAGAGGGGAGGGAGAGGGATAAGCAAGAAAGGGAGAGAGAGAGGGGAACAAGAAGGGTTAGAAAGGGGAGAAGAAGGGGTAGAAAGGGGGAGAAGGGGTAGAAAGGGGGAGAAGGGGTAGAAAGGGGAGAGAGAGGGGAAGTAAGAGAGAATGTGTGTCTTTGTGTGGGTGTGGGTGTTTGTGTGTGAGAGAGAAGCTGTCTCACGCTATAAAGCGCCGTGGGTAGTGCGGGCGACAGTTGCCACTAGGGTAGGGAGAAAGAGTGAGAGACAGAGAGGGGCAGTGTTCAGAGAGAGAGAGAAATAAGGGAGAGACAGTAGAGAAGGGAGAGAGGGAAAAGAGGGGGAGAGTGAGAGATGGGGAGAAAGGATGAGAGGAGAGGTGAGAGAGGGGGAAGGGAAGTGAAAGCAAGGGAATAAAGTGGGAGAGAGACGGGAGGTGCAAGAGGGGAGGGGGAGAGAGGAAAAAGGGGGTGAGGTGGAAGGGGAGATGAGAGAGAGGGGGAGAAGGGATAGGAAAAGGGGAAATAGAGAGATACAGATAGATGCAGAGAGATACAGAAATAGAGATGCAGAGGAGGGTATGGAGAGAAAGGGGGGGAAAGAAATAAGAGAGTGAGGGGGTGAGAGAGGCGAGTAGGAGAGAGAGGGGAAATTAATCACAAGCCTGGCAAAGGCTGATGGACTCTTCTGCATGCCGCGAGGTGTACTCCGACGCTGAGAACCATGCCTCCATGATCAGGGCATGCACAATAGCGGGCTCTCCAGGTACGTTCCATCATGATAACGTGCCACATGTGGAGAAGCTGCTGTGGCAGGCAGACCCCCGCACCCCCAAGATTTTCACCTTTGAGACGGTGCATTCAATGGATGGTAAGCGATGAGACTTAAAGCATCACACCAAACGCCCCTCCCCTCTCTTTCCCTATCCTCTCCTTTCCTTGCCTTTTTCTCTTTCCCCATCATTCATTCTCTCCATTCCTTGCTTCCCATCCCTCCACCTCTTTTTTTCCCCCATCCTGCTCTCCTTTTGTCCATCTCCACACCACCTTGTCTCATGGCACATAGAACGTTACAGCACAGTACAGGCCCTTTGGCCCACAATGTTGTGCCAACCTACAAATTCTGTACCTACCCAAAAATACTAAATCCTCCCTAGCCCGTAACCCTCAATTTTTCTTTCATCCACGTGCCTGTCTGAGTCTTTTAAATGCCCTTATTGTTCCAGCCTCCACCATGACCTCTGGCAAAGCATTCCAGGCACCTACAACTCTTTTTTAAAAATTATTTTTATTAAGAAGTTACAAAACAAACAAAACCAAAGAAACATACAATAAAATACCAAAACCCAGCTACGTTGATTAAAAGGAAGAATCAACACATGATTACAATAATCAAATTCTGCACTATTGTTTATAAATACAAAATTATACATCATGCCGATCCTTCAAAGAGAAAATGGAAAGAGAGAAAGATCCTCCCATCCCCCAAAGGAAAAGGAAAAAAATGAGGTAATTCTTTCATATTATGTGATCAACTTATCTGTTTTCCAAAATCATTAATTACATACTGATGAAACATCACTTAAGGGACAAATGTCTTGACATAGACATCGCATGGGATACTCAGATGGTGGTATTGGAGACTGGAGGGGAGAATCACGGTTAACCCCAGTGCATCTTAAATACGGGTCTCATATTCTGGAAAAACATGTTGTAACAATTTCTGAAGTTGTAATTAACCTTCTCCAGGGGAACACAACTCTGCATTTCTGACTTCCAGTGGGTCACTCGGTTGGGAATCAGATTTCCAAGTCATGGCTCTGCATTTCCTGGCCGTTGCTAAAGCAAGTTTAACAAATTTCAATTGATATTTTGACAGCCTCGTTTTAGGTCTTGTATCTGCTAATTTCCCTATTAAAAACAATTCTGGCCTCTGAGGGTATCGAATCCCAGTAATTTGTTCCAGGATATTCCTCAAATCTTCCCAGAAGAATCTCACTGTAGACCATGATCAGGTCGAATGCAAAAATATCCCTATATCTCGACTGCATCGATAACATAAATTGGATATTCAGATTTCAACTTATTTAATTTTGGCAGAGAGTAAGTTAAAACATGTAAAAAATATTACCTAACATTAATTGCATTACTCACGTTGTCCTGACACAGGTCAGACCAGCAAAATGGATCAATTTCTATACTGTTACAAGGTCAAACCAGCAACCACAAAGAAGGCCTATCACACAGGGGTAAAGATGAACAATTACTGTATTAACAAAAATTCACCTTCAAACTTTAATTCAAAATCCCCCCTTTAAAAACAATGCCCACTGGTTACTATGCAAATCTCTATAACAGTGTAAAACTAATAAATTCCCCAGCCTAAATATAACAAATGTAATTAAAGTCTAAGTTATATTTGCAACCAGCCCACAGAAAAACTTTGACACAAAAGAAACACAAAACATCGATCTCGACCGTAGCAAAGATCATAAATTAAATTCGGTTTGTGAAGCCAAAAGATCTTTGAGAGAGAGAGAGAGAGAGAGAGAGAGAGAGAGAGAGAGAGCAAGGAAGAGAGAGAAAAAACAAAATCTCTCCTTCCACTCCACAGCACCACCCAGTGGTGGTTTATCGTCCAATGAATTTTTTTTCCATTTTCTGGACATGATCAGTTCATCTCCACTCTCTCAGCGGTCCACCTTCACCTTGGCTCTCTCAGGCAAACTGTCATTTTTCAACACAGAACCCCACAACACATAACACAGAGCTTTGTAACACCTTGCCTGCTAAAAAAAATAGTTGGTCCACAAGAACAAATTTTTAACAATTAATGGAAGTATTACATAAATCGATCTGGAAGTAGGGGTGGAGAATTGGATAAGCAAGTTTGCGGATGATACAAAGATTGGTGGTGTTGTGGACAGTGAGGAAGATTACCGTAGATTAAAAGGTGACTTAGGAAGGCTGGAGGTCTGGGCTGAGAAATGGCTGATGGAATTTAATACAGATAAATGTGAGATGCTACATTTTGGAAAGGCAAATTTAAATAGGTCATATGCATTGAATGGTAGGCTATTGAGATGTGCAGAGCAACAAAGGGATTTGGGAGTGATGGTAAATAGTACCCTCAAGGCTGATACTCAGGTGGATGGTGTGGTGAAGAGGCATTTGGAATGTTGGCCTTCATAAATCGGAGTATTGAATTCAAGAGTAGGGAGGTTATGATGAAATTGTACAAGGCATTGGTGAGGCCAAATTTGGAGTACTGTGTACAGTTTTGGTCACCAAATTATAGGAAAGATATAAACAAAATAGAGAGAGTGCAGAGAAGGTACACGAGAATGTTGACAGGATTTCAAGGTTTCAGTTACAGGGAAAGGTTGTGCAGACTGGGGCATTTTTCTCTCGAGCGTAGAAGATTGAGAGGGGACTTGATAGAGGTGTTTAAGATTTTAAAAGGGACACACAGAGTAAATGTGGATAGGCTTTTTCAATTAAGAGTGGGTAAGATTCAAACTAGAGGGCATGGTTTAAGATTGAAGGGGGAGAATTATAAGGGGAACATGAGGGGAAATTTCTTTACACAAAGGATGGTGGGGATGTGGAATGAGCTTCTGACAGACGTGGTCAAGGCGGGATCATTGGTTACATTTAAGGAAAGACTAGTTACATGGATAGGAGAGGACTGGAGGGGTATGGACCGGGTGCTGGTCAGTGGGACTAGGAGGGTGGGGATTTGTTATGGCATGGACTAGTAGGGCCGAACTGGCCTGTTCTGTGCTGTAAGTGGTTATATGGTTAAAATAAACACTCCATTTTTTTACAGTATGTGATGAGATTCATATTTACTCAGATTAACAGCTTAACAATTAATCTGCTATTACATTATCCATCCCCTTTATGTGTGTAATAATTAAATCATACTCTTGTAACATGAAGCTCCAGTTCACTAATCATCTGTTTTTATTTTTAATTTTAGACAGAAAAACTAATGGATTATGATCAGTATATATTATTAATGGTTTCTGAGCAGTACAAATATACACATAAAAATGTTGCAACACTAAAACAAATGCTAATAACTCCTTCTCAATTGTTGAATAATTTCATTAATGGTTGTTAAACCTTTTTGAGAAGTACGAAATAGGATGTTCTACTCCATCACCATCCTTCTTCTGTAACAGTACAGCACCACCGTTTGTCACTGGTGTCCACGGCTAAAGAGAATGGTTTTTCAAAGTTAGGGGACTTAAGTATAGGCTGATGGCATAAAATGGCCTTTAACTTCAGAAACGCTTCCTGGCATGCATCTGACCAGATACATTTTTCTTTCTTTCCAAGTAGTTTTGTTCACGGGAGTGCAATTTCTGCAAAGTTTTTACAAAATCTATGATAGTAGCCAATAATACCTAGAAATCTCCAAAGAGTTTTCTTATTACCGAGGATAAGGGAACACAGTGATAGCCAATACTTTCACTCCAACCGGTGCCACCTGTCCCTGTCCTACCACATATCCCAGATAAATTACAGTGGCATGTCCAAACTCACTCTTGTGCAAATTCACTGTGAATTGTGCTTCCACCAGTCTCTGAAATAACTGCTCAAATTCAAGCATGTGTTCTTCCCATTTATCCGTACTAATTACTAAATCATCGATATAGGCTCCTGTGTGCTCTAAACCCTGAATTACTGCATTAATCATTCTCTGGAATGTATCAGGTGCATTTTTCATCCTGAAAGGCATAACATTATACTCATAAAATCCCGAAGGTGTAACAAATGCAGAAATCTCCCTGTCTCTCTCTCTCTGTCAAAGGAACACATCAGTATCCCTTTAAGAGATCAATCTTTGTAAGAAACTTAGCCTTCCCCTCCTTATCTATACAATCATCTATTCTGGAATAGGAAATGCCTCAGTCTTTGTCAGCATGTTTACCTTTCGATAATCTGTACAAAACATAATTAAGCCATCTGTCTTAGGTACCAGAGCATAGGGTGAACTTCAATTTGATTTTCGGATGATGTAATTTTTGAGCATATAATCCACCTCTTGATCCAACAATCTGCTCTTTTCCTGATTAACTCGGTAAGGATGCTGCTTAATAGGCTTAGCATCACTGACCTCCACATCATGACAAGCCACTGTAGTTCTTCTTGGAACATCTGGGAATATATCCTTAAATTTCATAAGTAATGTCTTCAATTCTTCGCTTTCTGATTTAGTCAAATGCATCAACATGGTATCTAAGTTTTGCAAAACCAGAATTTTCCAGCCCGGGGCTTATCACTTTCTGTGCTCCATGACCTGCCATAAAACTTATCTCCTCCTTATTTTCCTCTATAACTTGCACCTTGGTTGGAATCCTAGTCTCCTCCTCAGTCATTTTCTCAAAGTAAGGTTTAAGCATGTTCACGTAACAGACCTATGTCTCTCTTCAATGATCAGGTGTCTCAGTGGCATAGGTGACCTGGTTAATTTTTGATTTCACCTTATATGGTCCTGAAACCTGAGCTCTCAAAGGGTTTGACTGCATTGGAAACAAAAGCAATACTTTGTTGCCAGGTTTAATGTCCCTAATTTTTGCTTTTTGATCCTACCGAATTTTCATTTTTCCCTGAGCAGTTTTTAAAATTTTTCTTGCCATCTCGCAAGTCTGATGTAATCTGTTTTTAAATTTGAAAACATAATTCAACAGATTTGATTGTATATCATTATGTATCCACTATTCCTTCAACAATAGTAATGGACCCCTGACTTCATGACCAAACACCAACTCAAATGGACTAAAGTCAAGAGACTCCTGAGTTGCCTCTCTAACAGGAAACAAATGGATTCCTTCATCCCAATCCTTATTATGTTCCATGCAATAAGCCCTCATCATATTTTTCAGTTAAATGGAACCTTTTCAAGGCCTCTTGACTTTCAGGATGATAGGCAGACGACACAATTTGATGGGCTCCCAATTCATATACCACCTGTTGAAATATTCCAGACATAAAATTACTTCCTTGGTCTGATTGAATTTCCCTTGGTAGGCCAAACAGTGTGAAAAAAATTAGCATACTCTTCACAATCATCTTTGCTTTAATGTTTCTCAGGGGAATAGCCTCTGGAAACCACATAAGTGTTAACAAATATTAATTTCCCACTTTGGTTTTTGGCAATGGGCCAACACAATACACTATCACTTTTGAGAAGGGCTCCCTGAAAACAGGGATGGGTTGTAAAGATGCCACTGGTGGTCCTTGATTAGGCTTGCCCACCAGTTGACAAGTGTGATAGGGTCTACAAAAGTTCACAACATCTTTTCTTAATTTCGGCCAATAAAACTGTTTCCTTATCTTTTTTGCCATCTTCTTCACTCCAAGATGACTTCCTAAAGGTGTACTCTGAGCCAACTTTAATATTTCATTCCTGTAAGTTTTGGGAATTACAAGTTGCTTTACTACTGCCCAGTTTTCACTGGCAGGTATCACTTGTGGTCTCCACTTTCTCATCAATATTCCATCTTGAACAAAGTAACTTACTGACACAGTTTCAATTTCCTGGTTAGACAGAATCTTATCTCTTATCCCAGCAAGATCAGGATCATATTTTTGTCTCGCTATTAATTCTTCTCTTGACAACAGCAAAGGTGGATCCTTATGTTTGTCCTCAATGCTTGCCTCCACTACAGGATCATCACAGACTTTCTCTACCTCTACCTTTTTTCTCGACATGGCTCTAGTAATGGCACACGCAGGGTAGATTTTCAAATCCTTTTTGGACTCATAAAACAATGGCTTACTTGTGAGTTTCACCGCAGGTATGACTTTACCCTCTGCTAAATCATTTACTAACAAAAGAGAAACCCCACCCACTGGCAGACTTGATCTTCCCTATTGTAACCGGGCCATAAACTAAGTCTGATTTTATCACTGTTCTATGCAAAGGTATAGGCTCTGAATGGTTAAAAATATTCCTAAATTCCTCACTCTGAACACAGGCAGTTGGTACTGTTAGAAATCGAAGTACCTTTAAAGAAATTGCTCGAGACAAAAATTGAGAACAAAGAACATTTATTTTACAACAATGCAAAGTTGGGTGCTTCCCCTTACCCTGGGAATACACACACATACTGGGGCTCACCCAACTTTTATACAGTCAATTTCAGTATCAAAGTGCCCTCCCCCTTACATTCTTCTGCCCCCTGGATGGGTTTGGCATTAGGCAATCCTTCCTGCCTACGTGCAGTTTCAGTACACTTGGAGGACCAGGGGGTATCCTGTGGGTGTCCCATCATGTCATTGTCCTTATTCACACCTTCCTGATTCTCGGGGCTACAGTCTCTTGGTATGTAGAGTTGACTCATCCTATCTAGGGTTGGCTAATTTAATATGTATAAATCTGTGTAAGGTTAGCTAATTAGATATGTAGGACTTGGTACTTCTATCTAGGGCTAGGAGACCTTTATCTGATCCAGACTACCTCAACTTCCTACATTCTATTGTACCTTACCATTCCTTTTCTTAGTCTTATGGTGGCTCTTGTCACAAAGAAGATTCTTATGTTAATCGTGCTGACTCTGCTTTCCTGCATCCTAATCCCCAAGCTCATCCTGTTTGTACTGGTTACAGCCATTAACTGATGAATTTTAGTTTCTTCCATGTTCATAATTTTAGATCAATTTTCCCATCTCTCACAGTATCATCCCTTTCTCTTTCTTCCTATTCAGTGCAGGACAATTTATTATTATGTGCCCTGCCTTCTTACAATAGAGGCAAATAACACTCAAAATTTTTTTCCTTCACCCATTTCTCTCCTCTCTTCCTTTAACCTCACTTCTAGATTTTCTTTCTATTCTACTTGGATTATCAGCAGTATTTCTTTGAAAAGTTTTCCCTGGTGTCCACTTTGACATGTGGGTTAAAGCATATTCCTCTGCAAATTTAGCCAATTCTTTATATTTTTCTCTGCCAAGTACACTTGAATATAGTCAGGAACACAATTTTTAATCTTCTCAATCAGAATGATTTCCCTCAATAAATCAAAGTTATTTCCTACTTTCATTGTGGGACACCACTGATCAAAACACACAACCTTCCTATAAGCAAAATCCAGGAAAGATTGGATTGCTGCTTTTTAAAAAAAACTTCTTAACATTTGCCTCTGGGACTAGTTCATAAGATCGGAGCATAGCCTGCTTTACAATTTCATAATTAGCTGCTTGTTGTACCATGAGACACGAATATACCTGTTGGGCTTTCCCTTTAAGAACACTTTGTAGCAGGAGTGACCACTGGTCTGGTGGCCATTTTAAATTTACAGCTACTTTCTTAAAATTCTGAAAATACTGGTCCATTTCAGGTTCCTCAAATGGAGGAACTAACCTCTACTGACCAGAAACCTCTCCTCCTGACCAGCACGTGGGTTTTGGGATTCTCCCTCTCCTTGCGTTAGGGTCAGCTTTAATTTAGCTAGTTCTAGCTCATGCTTCCGTTCTTTCTCTCTCTCCTCCATTTCTGCCTGCCTTACTGCTTCCCGTTCGGCTTTCCTTTCTGCCTCTCTTTTTTCCTCTAACTCTAGTTTTCTCAAAGCCAACTTTACTTCCTCTTAAGTTTTCTCCTTTGGAAACTGTTCTAATGCAGCTTCTTCAAATACCCCCTTTCCTACATAGTGCTTAACAATCTTTCGGACAATTTCCTTTTTTTTCATCCCAGTTCTTACTTTCTAGCCATTTTTAAATTAACCACTGAAGGGTTAGTTATGAACTGGTCAATATTCATAGATGCTGGTTTTTCTACTGGTGACTTATACACTCACACAGGGGTAAAGATGAACAATTATTTAAATTACAAACATTCATCTTCAAACTTTAATTCAAAATCCCCCCTTTAAAAACAATGCCCACTGGTTACTATGCAAATCTCTATAACAGTGTAAAACTAATAAATTCCCCAGATAAATATAACATGAATTAAAGTCTAAGTTATATTTCCAACCAGCCCACAGAAAAACTTAGACACAAAACACCGATCTCAACCAAAGCAAAGATCATAAACAAAATTCAGTTTGTTTGGTAAAATGAAGCCAAAAGATCTTTGTGTGCGTGAGAGAGAGAGAGAAAGAGGGAGAGAGAGAGAGAGGAGAGAGAGAGAGAGAGAAAGAGAGAGAGAGAGAGACAGAGAGAGAGAGGAAGAGAGAGAGAGAGGAAGAGAGAGAGAGAGAGGAAGAGAGAGAGAGAGAGAGAAGAGAGAGAGAGAGAGAGAGAGAGAGGAAGAGAGAGAGAGAGGAAGAGAGAGATAGGAAGAGAGAGAGAGAGGGGAAGAGAGAGAGAGAGAGGAAGAGAGAGAGAGGAAGAGAGAGAGAGGAAGAGAGAGAGAGAGAGAGGAAGAGAGAGAGAGGAAGAGAGAGAGAGAGAGGGGAAGAGAGAGAGAGAGAGGAAGAGAGAGAGAGGAAGAGAGAGAGAGAGAGAGAGAGAGGGGAAGAGAGAGAGAGAGAGGAAGAGAGAGAGAGAGAGAGGAAGAGAGAGAGAGAGAGAGAGAGAGAGAGAGAACAAAATTTGATGTTGTCTTGTGTTGCTGCAGAGAGAGAGGAGCAATGACTTGGTCCAGATCCTTCCGGCTGCCTTCGGAATGTTCATCCCTTTTAAAATGCCCAACATTCTAAACTTTTCTCCAGACCATGACTCGTGCTCTGGGCCTCCTTCCACTCCACAGCACCACCCAGTGGTGGTTTATCGTCCAAGTCCAGAATTTATTTTTCATTTTCTGCACATGCTCAGTCCGTCTCCCACTCTCTCAGCAGTCCACTTTCACCGTGGCTCTCTAAGGCAAACTGTCATTTTTTTTAAAACATAAAACCACACAACCCATAGGCCAATACACAACACAGAACTCTGTAATAATACCTACATCTGATTCCCATCTCTCCCTCTCAACTTATCTAGCTCTGGTTTGTGGGCATCTGCCTGAAGAGAGAAATACATTTTTGAGATAAATTTGCACCCACAACTCTCTGTGTAAAAGACATCTCCCCTAAACTTTCCCCCCTTCACTTTGTATAGATGTCCTCTGGAGGACTGTCCACCTTATCTATGCCTCCCATAAACCTACGGTCTCTATTAAGTCACTTCTCATCCTTGTTCACTCCAAAGATAAAAGCCCAATCTCTACCTACCTTGCCTCATAAGACATATTTTCCAATCCAGGCATTACCCTGGTAAATCTCTGCCCCTTCTCCACAGCTTCCAGATCTTCCCTGTAATGAGGTGACTAGAACTGATTACAACATTGCAAGTGCGGTCTCACCAAAGATTTACAGAGCCAACCTCAGGACTCCTGAACTCAACCCCCCAACTCAACCGACCATTAACCATGCACTCTGCTTCAAGTTTGACCTTCCAAAATACATCACCTCGCACTTACGCAGACTGAATTCTATCTGCCACCTTTCTGCCCAACTTTTCATCCTGTCTATATTGTAATCTATGACAGCCTTCCAACACTATCCATGATTCCTCAAACTTTCGTATCATCTGCAAACTTACTGACCCATCTCTACTTCTTCGTCCAGGTTACTTAGAAAAAATCACGAAGAGCACTGGGCCCTGAACAGACCCCCGCAGAATTTCACTAGTCACTGACCTCCAGGCAGAAGACTTCCTGTCTACTACCACTCTCTGCTTTCTACAGGCAAACTAATTCTGAATCCACACAGCATTGATCCTCTGCCTCATCACTTTCTGAATGAGGGCACCTTGTCAAATGCCTAACTAAAATCCATATATGGGTGACGTTCTGAGTTTCTCCAGCACTTCGCTGTAAGCTGACCTACCCTTGTTGCATGGAAGTCAAATCCTGTTTTCTTTCCCCACATATTCTCTTTCTTTGGCTTGGCTTCGCGGACGAAGATTTATGGAGGGGGTAAAAAGTCCACGTCAGCTGCAGGCTCGTTTGTGGCTGACAAGTCCGATGCGGGACAGGCAGACACGATTGCAGCGGTTGCAGGGGAAAATTGGTTGGTTGGGGTTGGGTGTTGGGTTTTTCCTCCTTTGCCTTTTGTCAGTGAGGTGGGCTCTGCGGTCTTCTTCAAAGGAGGTTGCTGCCCGCCAAACTGTGAGGCGCCAAGATGCACGGTTTGAGGCGTTATCAGCCCACTGGCGGTGGTCAATGGGGCAGGCACCAAGAGATTTCTTTAGGCAGTCCTTGTACCTTTTCTTTGGTGCACCTCTGTCACGGTGGCCAGTGGAGAGCTCGCCATATAACACGATCTTGGGAAGGCGATGGTCCTCCATTCTGGAGACGTGACCCATCCAGCGCAGCTGGATCTTCAGCAGCGTGGACTCGATGCTGTCGCCCACATATAAAGCACATTTATCCCCCCTACTCCGTACCCCAACCTAGGTGCTGTTTTACCCCTGCGATGGGGCACCCCTGTTACAGAGTCATCACCTTTGTGGATGAGGTGCATGCAGTGGGATTGTACGGGGCCCACAACTTTTTTTTAATTTTAATTTTTTTATTTTTTACACTATAAACCATACTGACCAAAATAGAAATTTTTCTCTTGAATATATAGTGTCATTTTCTCCCCTTTCCCTCCCTTCCTCTCCCCCCTTCCCCCCCTCCCTCTCCCCCCTTCCCATTTATTCAAAGTTCAATCTATAAGATACATTAAACTCGTTAAACAATGTCGTCACTTAATAAAAATAAACAAGAAATTTTACTGAGTCAGTTCTTTTTGTTATCTTCTCCTCTGTCATTTTTGGTGGTGGAAGTCCATGGTAGGATTTCTCTATTGTGTTTCCATATTTGTTTGAATATTGTAATGTTATTTCTTAAATTATATGTTATTTTTTCTAATGGAATACATTTATTCATTTCTCTATACCATTATTGTATTCTCAAGTTGTCTTCTAATTTCCAGGCTGACATAATACATTTTTTTGCTACAACTAGGGCTATCATAACAAATCTTTTTTGTGCTCCATCGAAATCGAGTCCAAATTCTTTATTTCTTATATTACTTAGAAGGAAGATCTCTGGGTTTTTTGGTATATTGCTTTTTGTGATTTTTATTTAATATCTGGTTTAGATCTTCCCAAAATTTTTTCACTTTTAAAATTTAAATTAAGCAGATCAACTAGGCAGGGATGTCCACTATCTCCCTCACTGTTCGCGTTAGCTATAGAACCACTAGCAGAATTGATAAGAACAGAAAATAAAATATGAGGGATAAAAATAAAAGAGAAAGTATATAAAATCAGTCTATTTGCAGATGACGTTATAATATACTTAACAGAACCAGAAATATCAATAAAAGAATTACATAAGAAATTGAAAGAATATGGAGAAGTATCGGGGTACAAGATCAACGCAAATAAAAGTGAAGCAATGCCAATGAATAATGCGGATTTCACAAAGTTTAAGAAAGAATCACCATTTAGATGGCAAACACAAGCAATCCGATACCTAGGTATACAACTAAATAATAATCTCGGCCATCTATATAAACTAAATTATCAGCCATTAATGAAGAAATTACAAGATGACTTAGAACATTGGAAAGACTTACCACTAACACTGATAGGAAGGATAAACTGTTTTAAAATGAACATTTTCCCAAGGATACAATACCTATTTCAGTCATTACCAATACACCTAACAGAGAAATTCTTCAAGGAGCTAAAGAAAATAATAAGGAAATTCTTATGGAAAGGGGGGAAACCGAGGATAGCACTAGATAAATTAACAGAATGGTACAAACAAGGAGGCTTACAGCTTTAAGAATTATTAGAGAGCAGCACATTTAAGATAATTGTTTTATCAAACAAGGGAAAAACCAGATTGGATCAGATTAGAGCTAGATAAAATAGGGGAGAAGGTACCTGAACATATATTATATAAGTGGGATGAAAAATTGGTGCAATGTAGGAATTCACCAGTATTGCACCATCTGCTCAACATTTGGAAGAAGATTCACGTAAAAAGGAATAAAATAAATTATCAACTACCAAAACTAATATTGACACAAAATCAACTAATCCCTTTCACAATAGATAACCTTTCCTTCAGAGAATGGGAGAGAAAAGGGATCAAAAGAATAGGAAATAAATTATTATCTTTTGAACAAATGAACAAATGAACTCACGATACAAGGTTTGCATACTACCAACTGAAAACCTACTTGAAGGACAAATTGGGAAAAAGTCTGAGGTTACCAGAAGGAAGCAATTTTGAATATGTGATTACAGACACAATGAGAATTAAAAGATTTATAACAAACATGTATATTAAACTGGAAGAAAAGGAGAATGAGGAAACAAACTATAAACCTAAACAAAAATGGGAACAAGATCTAAACAAAGATAAAGAATGAAACATGGGAAAGCTATGCTCCGGAACTAAGAGAAATACAATAAACATGAGGTTATGCATGATACAATATAATTGGTTACACAGGCTATACATCACACCCCAAAAGTTAAATAAATGGGACCCAACAGTATCAGACAGATGTTTTCGCTGTAAAAAGGAAACGGGAACAACAATACATGTAATTTGGACATGTGAGAAAGTGAAAAAATTTTGGGGCCCACAACTCAGTCATTGGAGAATGGGATGGCATCTTACACCAACTGGACATCGTCTCCAGGTAAGCTGGCTCTCCTTTTCTCTGGTCCTGGGCAGAGAATTGCCAAAGGGGGACAGTGGATTCAAAATTGGTTTTATTGGTGGCACGGTTTGCTTAGGGGTTATCGCCAGCGATTGGGACCAGATGGGGGTTCAAATCCCACACTGTCTGTAAGGAGTTTGTACATACTTTCTACGTCTGCATGTAGGTTTTTTCCCCACCTTTCACAAACATATCAGGGGTGTAGGTTAATGGGGTGTAAACTGGGTGGCATGGACTCGTAGGGCAAATTTGCTTTTATAAATTAAAAAAAAAATTAAAACTTGAATATAAAAATGTATTGGAGTCACACAGGGCGCCCACTCTGACCCAACTGGTCCCATCTGCCCACTTCCCTCCAAACCCATCAGATCCATGGTTCCATCCCACCCACTGGCCCCATATCCCTCTAAACCTGTCCTATCCATGGATCTGTTCCACCCACACTGATCCCACCTGCCCATGCCGCTCTAAATCTGTCCAATTCACGGATCAATCCCACCGTCACTGGTCACACCTGCCCCTGTCCTTCTAAACCTGTCCTATCCATGGATCTGTTCCACTCACTCTGGTCTCATCTGCCCACTTCCCTCCAAACCCATCCGATCCATCCCACCCAGTACCCCACATCCCTCTAAATCCATCCTATCTAAGCATCTGTCCCACCCACACTGATCACACCTGCCCATGTCCCTCTAAACCTGTCCTCTCCATGGATCTGTCCCACTCACACTGGTCCCATCTGCCCACTTCCCTCCAAACCCATCCGATCCATATCACCCACACTGGTTCCGCGTCATGGCAACCAGACAGGTCAGTTTTGGGACGTCGGGCTCTGTGGGAGAGGGGGAACTCCATAGTGGGACATGCAAGAGGGACTTGGTGGCAGGACCTCACCTATTTCCTCCCCTGTGCCACCCACCCCACCCCCCCCATCCCTCACAGGCAGCCTTCAGCTGTGTCAGTGGCTATATGACGAGCACAGCTGCGCTGGTGGACACCTTGTCCTCCTTCACCGCAGCACTGCCCCTGATGGCACTGGCTGGGGCCATGGAGTCTGACCGGCTACTCAAGGGCAAGGAGGGCTGGCGTCTTTGGAGAGGCCATCAGCACAATGTGAAGCACCTGTGGGGGCTGCTGGCCAAGGCAACTGCTGGTTCGAGTGAAAGTCACCAGGGAAGAGGCGGGGTGGGCCTCACAGTAGCTGGATGGGAGGTTGGGGGGGACGACTCACCGTGGTGGGACAGGGGGTGGGGGGAGTCACCACAGTGGAGACTCAAAACAGTGAGATGGGGAGATCTTATTGTGGTGAGACGGGGCTGGGGGTCACTGCAGTGGGACGGGACGGGGGGGGGGGGGGTGGAGGGACTCACCACAGTGATTTATCTGCTCCACAACACTCCCCAGGACCCCATGACCAAACTTTCAGGGAATGATATCCCTGTACCCCCAGATCTCTCTGATCCACAGCACTCCCCACCACCCTGTCAACCTGTGTCCCCACTTTCAGGGAACAATCTCCCTGTACCCCCAGGTCTCTCTCAAGGACCCCATTTACCTGTGTTCCCACTTTCAGGGAGCAATGACTCTGTAACCCCAGGACTCCGCTCCACAGCACTCCGTGTACCACTTTCAGGAAGCGATGTTCCTGAACCTCTGGGTTGGACGCCCCAGGATCCCAGTCTTTGTGGCCGCTCTCTCTCTCTCTCTCGTTTTGCAGAGTGCCTGGAAAGGGATGGGTCTTCCCATCCTCTATGCCCCGTCTCCCTCCTGCAGCCTGTGCCAGTGGCCCCTGCACTTTGACCTGATGAGCATGTGGGAAGACTATTTCGGGAGACGTGGGGGGGGGGGTGGTACATCATGGCAGCTGCCTGAGCCCGGGGGCTGGAAGGGAGGCAGGGTTTGAGTGGCCGAGGCATTCTCACTAGGACTCAGCTTGCAGCCTCCAACCTCCTGATCCTCCCTGAGCCAGAGATACTCTCCGACCCATGACCCTCTCTCAACTTGTGAAATTCTGATTGCACTGACAATAACCACACCAGCAGTGCAGGTATAAGGCAGATTTAATAAACTAATATGTACACTAAGAGGTCTTGTCTCTCTGCAAGATGAACCTGGAAGGCCAGACTGTAGCTCTGGACTGGGGTGACCCCTGGTGACCTAGTGGTGTAATTACATAACACATTGATAATCCTCGCCCATTTACACTGATACACCCCAACCTGTGACCCTCTAATATTCTATGTCATCTGACCCCAATATGCCACGTTGGCTGACCCCCCCCTGACAATCCCCGGCCTCTGATCCTTCCTCGCTTTCCCAATGTACCCTGACCCTCTAATACTTCACACCCTCTGTTCTCCGATACACCCTGACCCCTGATTCTTCCTACTCTCTGACCCCAATACATCCTGACCCTCTATACTCCCTGACTCACTGCCCTCAGATGCTCTTCCCTGATCCCAGTACTTTGTGCCCTTTGACCTCCCCCCCTCTTCCCAATATGCCATGCCCTGTTCCTGGTACTCCCCAACCCATACCCCTCTGATGCTCTCTGCCCTCTGACCCCCCCGGCCCCAATACTCTTCACCCTCCCTCCCAGATTCTGCGCCATCTTATTTCTCCCCCGGTATTCCCCTTCCCCCGCTACACACCCTCCACTCAACACTTGCACTCATTCACTCCAAAGATTCACCCGGGATTTGAAAGGGGAGGGGAGGGAGGTCTCTTGATTAACCTCTCTCATCACTCTAAGTATGGGGAGGGAGGGTGGAGGGCTCCCAGCTTATACGCACACCGAAATCCAAGCTGCCTCGAGCCTTCCTGCTATGTTAACGGACTGAGTCGATTATTCTCCATTCAAAAGATGGCAGATTTATTTCAATTTCACATTCCATCAAAGCATTAGTCTGCAATTCAGATGATACTAACGTTAGCACCAGGCCATTACAGCGACAGCGACCGAGTTGTGAATCCCACACTGTCTGCAAGGAGTTTGTACTTTCTCCCAGTGTCTATCTGGGTTTTTCCTGGAGGCTCCAGTTTCCTCCCACCCTTCAAAATGCATGGAGGGCGTGGGGGTATTTGAGGAGCACGAGCTCTATGTTTACATTTAATGTCTACATTATCTCAGTCTACACTCCTGTAGTCCCTGGAAACCCCTTCAAGGTGCCAGTGAGCACCCAGTGCTTCTTATCTGGGAATAGCTACGACATGGGAGTAGTAGGCCATTTGGCCCATGAAGTGTGCCCAGAGTTGACCCATTCTCCCGCTCCCGTCTTCTCCCCATAACCTTTGATACCTTGGCTATTCAAATACTTATCAATCTCTGCCTTAAATACACCTAAACGGCTTGGCCTCCACAGCTGCCCGTAGCAGCAAATTCCAGAGGTTCACCATTCTCTGGCAAAAGAATTCCTGTTCTTTTTAAATGTGTGCTCTTCAAAACCAAAATTGTTTGCCACATCCAGTCTGCCCAGCCCTTTCGATATTTGAAATGCCTCTATATCACCACCCCCCCACCCCGCCCTCATTCTTGTGAACTTGCTGTCAAACTTTCCTTATATACTTATCCCTTCATTCCAGAAATCACTGTTGTGAACCTCCTCGGAATGCTCTCCAATGCCAGCACATCCTTTTTTAAATAAGGAGCCCTTAACAGTACCCCATGCTCCAAGTGAGGTCTCACCAGTGCCCTATAAAGCCTTGCTCTTGTATCCTACACACCATTTGCAGGCATGTTGGTTATCTCAGAGAAGAGGGGCAGGTCAGTCAGCTCTGAACTGAACCCTTGACTCACCCACTGCCTGGATCCCATGCGTGGTCATCTTGGGTGGCTCAGTTCCAGACCAATGAGATTATCCCTTAAGCCGACTCTCCATACTGGGTGCCCCAAGGATCAGGACGGCGGGAGCTGGAACACAGCCTGAACTTGAGGAGTGACCCCCTTCTAGAGCAGGGGCTGCAACACAATACTCCATTTACATATGTGAGACATGGTCCCATCCGAGTGGCAGATACCTGGGATCGACTTAAACATGGACCAGGAAGTGCATCTTCACAGAGCAATCCACCTCGGGACCCTCAATGTCAAGAGTGGGGAGTCAGGCTTCCTTTTATCGAGACCACCAAAAGGGACCCCTTTCACTGCTGGGAGGGTAAAACAGCGACAGCATGGGGTGGACACAGGAGAGTGGGGAGCAGACACACACCACTTCTCTGCCCAAGATTGCAATGCCTGTGTTCGGCAGCAGCCTCAAGGGGTTACAGATTCCTTGGAAGCAGAGGATTGGCACCAGAAATGGGGTGACCTCCTCCCAACCCACTTGAGAAGAAGCAGAGGAGATGACCCCACAGGATGGTGACCATGGCGGCAGACCAGTGAGGGGCTCAGTAGCTGAAAGACCCATACAGGTTGTGGGTCACTTGGGGTTAGGGATTGGCTTGTGGCAATCAGCCGGGATTCGGGAAGATGCCGAGGGCAAGAAGGGGTCCCAAAGGGCCTCGGGCGCTGAAGGTTTTCTGATCGTGTCGGAGGTTTGGATCTGGAGTTCGGGTTGCCAATAGATTGAACAAGAGTCTGTGTGGCTGCAGAGTGCTGGAGGCAAATCCATGGACACTCAGTGACTCTGAAGGGATGCTCTTTTGCTTCTCTTTCTCCGATTGTTAGGGGACATCAGGCAATGACTCTTTATTTGCCTTATGGCAGGCAAAAGCTGAAGTATACATTTTTATGTATTATTACATGACAATAAACGGAACCTTTGAACAGTCCACCACGATGAGTCTGGGGGTTAGATAATTCCCTGAAAGTGGCAACATAGGATCGTGAAGAGAGCTTTTGCCATATTGGCCTTCATAAATTAGTATTGAGTACAGGAGTTGGGATGTTATGGTAAAGTTGGTGAGGAGAAATTTGGAGTACTGCATGCAGTTTTGGTCACCTAACTAAAAGAAAGATGTCAGTAAGATTGAAATAATGCTGAGAAGATTTACTTGGGCATTGCTGTGACTTTAGGAACTGAGTTACAGGGAAAGATTGAACAGGTTAGGGCTTTATGGCCTGGAGCATTGAATGAGGGGAGATTTGATAGGGGTATCCAAAACTGAGGGGTCCAGACAGAGTAAACGCAAGTAGGCTTTTTCCACTGAGGTGAGGTGGGATACAAACCACAGGACCTGGGTTAAGGGAGAAAGGGGACAGGTTTACGGGAACTTCTTCACACCGAGAGTCATGGGATGAGGAAATTTGGACAGGTACATGGATGGGAGAGGCTGTGGCCTGGTGTAGAGCAGTGGGATAAAACAGAATAATATTTTGGCACAGACAAGATGGGCCTGTTTTCTGTGCTGAAATGTTCTATGGTTCCAAGTGGATGAGGGCTCGGAGTGACACAAAAAGAGCATTTCCTCGAACGCACAGAAGATTCGCACTGCAGGAAATGAGTGTCAGGGAAAGTGAGAGAAACAAAAACGTATACTTGATTGTCGTTTAATACTCAAAAGTGCTGGGGAAACTCAGCAGGTCCTGCAGTGACCATCACAGGCAAAGATACATAACCAATGTTTCAGGCCTGAGGCCTTCTTCAAGGTACGAGCAAAAAGCAGCCAGGCCCTTGATTAAAAAAATGGTGGGGGGGGGGGGGGGGAGGGAAGAAAGGGCAGGGGGAAGGAACACAAGCTCAACATGCAAGAGGCCAGATGTGGAGATGGATGGGAGGGCAGGAGAAGGAAAGATGAGAAACATTGAAGATGTTGGAGAGGAGGTTCACGAGGATGGTTCTGGGTATGAAAGGATTTGAGTAGCACCTGACAGTTCTCGGCCTGTGCTCGTTGGAATTTAGGTGGGATCTCATTAAAGCATTTCAAATGCTGAAAGGCATTGTCAGAGTACTGTATTTTACAAACCAGGTACCCCCGCACGTTATATGCGTGTGCGTGCAATCTGAGAATACTCTTACATGTTGAAAGAACGTGCCCAATAGCGGGTGTAGGAAAGTTGAACCGGCACTTTATGGCGGGCATGGGAATATTACAACAGCATTGAAAGAACATGCCCAATAGCGGGTGTAGGAAAGTTGAACCGGCACTTTATGGCGGGCATGGGAATATTACAACAGCATTGAAAGAACGTGCCCAATAGCGGGTGTAGGAAAGTTGAACCGGCACTTTATAGTGGGCATGGGAATATTACAACAGCATTGAAAGAACGTGCCCAATAGCGGGTGTAGGAAAGTTGAACCGGCACTTTATGGCGGGCATGGGAATATTACAACAGCATTGAAAGAACGTGCCCAATAGTGGGTGTAGGAAAGTTGAACCGGCAATTTATAGCGTGTGTGGGAATATTACAAAAGCATTGAAAAAATGTGCACAATTAATAGCGGCAATGGGAAAGACGCGCTGGCACTTTATACCGAGCGTGGGAATATTATAACAAGTGTGAGAATACTGGCAATGAAAAAATGGTCACCATTTATAGAGGGCGTGGGAAATTTTGATTTTGGGAATATCTCTTTTTACTGAATGCCGTGGTATTCCTATAAACAGGACATTCTGGTTAGGGCGTTGCACCTTATCAATGTTAATTAGCTCGACCTGTCCCTGAGGGAGGAGATTAAGACAAGCAAGTGCACCTCTGATTTGAAACATTAAAATTAAAATCCTGCTTAACTCTGAAGCCGGTCTTCGATCTATTTAATTGATTCCTCTCCAAAGCTCATTAATGCGTTGCAGCAGAATATTATCTATATAATGGGTGATTGACACCACTGGGGTGCTCATTGCAGGAGATTAACAGATCCTGGTTTGTGCTTTGTCTCGTGTCCCATTTAAATCCAAATTGCTTTAGCCAGTCGGAACTTAGAATACTACACCCACGTGGAGTATGTGTTACATGAAATTTTTTAAACATAATTTATGATTTTCTACATGTTACGTGCGTGTGCACATTATAAGCACGTGTACGTTATATGAGTGAAAATATGGTAGATGTACAAAAGGTCATTTTCTGTGGTGGGAGAGTCTAGGTCAAGAGGGCACACCTTCAGGATTGTAGGACATCCGCAGAGAAGAGAGATGGGGAGGAATTTCTTCAGCCAGAGGGCGGTGAAACTGTGGAATTTGTTGCCACAGGAGGCTGTGGAGGCCGGGATCAAGAGATTCCTGATTAGCCAGGACATCAAAGGTGATGGACTGAAGGCTGGGCAGTACGGCTGAGTGGGGAAATGGATCGTGATTAAATGGTGGGCAGACTTGATGAGTTGGAAGAGCCTATTACTTCTCCTATGTCTTATGGTCTTATTGCCCTGTGAATGCATAACTATAGACAGAGGAATGGGGAAGGAGAGAGAGACACACGGGTGGGGAACTGGAGGAAAGAAGGCAGAGAGATAGAGTGAGAGAGAGGGACAGGTTGGGACTTTATTCCCTGGAACATTGGAGAATGAGGGAATTCATGGACCTAAACAATCTTATGAGGAGCAGATGGAGCAAATGCAAGCAGATTTTTCTCACTCATACACCTCATGTTCTATCTGTGCACTTTCCAACTGGACTTCTCCAGATTCCATTAAATCCCCAGAGTCCCTCCCTCTGCCTTCTTTCCTTCAGCTCCCCCACCCCCTTGCTCTCCATTCAGAAAGCTATCCCCTCCCCAGCTTTGTTCTCCTCTGCACCCCCAACCGTATCCAGCTGCTCCCTCTGCCTCTTCCTCCCTCCCTCCCTCCCTCCCTCCTCTCCTCCCAGCCCCTCATCCACCTGTGTAATCTGCTTCTGCTTTTTGCTCATACCTCAACGAAGGGCTTAGGCCAAAAGCATTGGTTATGATTCCTTTGTTTCTCAAGAACGCAGCAAGATCTGCTCAGTTTCTCCAGCTCTCTGCCTGCTGGTCCACAATCCTGGAGAGGGAAGAGGGAGCCAGTCAGAGTTCCGGGCCTTAGGAACCTGTGTCGATTGATCTGGGTGGGGAAGGGAGAGGAAGGCATAGGAGGGAAGGGGGAAAGTGAAGGGAAGAAGGAAGGTTAGAGGGGAGAGAGGGAAGAAAGTGTGGGGGGGGGGAGGGCGAAGAGCGCGGGAGGAAGGGGAAAGGATCCAGATCCTATCTAAGACCCCACCACCACATCTTCATTCAGAGGCCAGGGGAAGCTGTCCTCAGGACCCTGGTGCTCCTTCCTTCTGTCCCCGCAGCTTCTGATACTGGGCCTTGACCTCCAGGACACGGCACTGCAGGGTGGTGATCTCTGCTGCCAACTCCATCACTAGGGGAGGGAGGGGGATTGAGGGAAAGGAGGGGGGCAAGGGATGGGAGGAGGAGGGTTGGGGAAGAGGGGACAGTGGGAGGACGGAGAGGGGGCAACGGTTGGATGGGGAGGGAGACAGAGGGTGAGGGTGAGGGTGAAGGGAGGGCGGTGGTTGGCAATGGGGATGGGGAGACAGTGACCGGGGGACATCGATGGGGATGGGGTGATGGGGAAGGAGTGTTGGGGGGGTGGGGAAGAACAGAGCAGTATAGTTATTATCAGTAGCAGGATGCATTAACTCCGTCCTTTGCCCACTCCCTGATCCTTAACCTCCTCCTTGTACCTCCTCTCTCCACTTCCCCCTGCCTTCCCCTCCCCTACCCCATCGACCACCTCACCCCCTCCCCAAACCAACCTACCTCTCGACCCTCTCTCCCATGCCTCACTTTCCCCCAACTCATCCCCTCACCCTACCACATCTCATCCACCCCCTCCCCTGCAATGCCTCTTACCCCACCCACCCTCTCTCCAAGGGCCTCTCCCCACCATACTACCATCACTTCCCCCTCCCTCATGCCCACCCATCACTATCCGCTCACCCACCTCCCGATCCTTAACCCACCCCCTCTTCATCCTACTACCCCTTCCCCCACCCTTTCCAACTACTTCCCCAAGCCAACCCCATTCAACCACTACCTCCCACCCCCCGCAGGACCCTCACCCTCTGTGAAGGAGTGCTGAGCGACCCTCAGACACTGGGGCACCAGCACCCCGAACCACCTCAAAGGTTCCTGAATGGTGTCTGGCACCTCCTCCTTGTCCCTCCTTCTCTCAGTCTTACTCCCCCTTGTCCGATGCCTCACTGCGCAGAACAAGACGTCAAGACATCAATGGATCCCCAGTGGGAAAAAGTAGACGACACAAATTTCTTGTTTATTTTCATTGTGTGATGACCTTGTTTAATGGGTTTAATGTATCATATAGGCTGAATGTTTAGTGGGTGGGGAGGGGGGGGAGGTAAAGGAAGGAGGGAGGGAAGGGAGGGGGGAAAAGGGGAGAAAATGACACTGTGTATATTCAAGAGGGAAAGGTTTGTGTGTATTTTGGTTAGTATGGTTCATAGTGTGAAAAATAAAAAAATTAAAAAAGACATCAATGATCACCTTGCTCCCTCCCCCTGCTCCCAAAACTCCCCCCCAATCTATCCTGCACTGGGGCAGGTCCAACAGACAGGGAGGGGTGGTGGTGGGAGTAAACAGGTCCATTCCCTACTTGCCGGCCTGACCCAATATGTCCCCACCCACTCTGGACTCCCTATCCACATCCCTATAAACCTGTCCTATCTGTGGATCCGTTCAAATATCCCCACCCACGCTGGTCCCAGCTGCCCTTATCCCTGTAATCCTGTCCTATCCATGGATCCATCCAAATATTGCAACAGACCCCCCCCCCCCACCCTCCTCCTCCAGCAGCCTGTTCCATACACAGACGAAAAAAAGTTATTCCTCAGGTTCCTGTTACATTTCTCCACTCTACCTTGAACCTCTGGTTACCGAATTCCCCTGCTCCGATCTCTCTCTGTACTGTGAGATCATCTGCCTCTCTCTGGGTAATAAAAAACCTCCCCCTAAATTTTCCTCCCCTCACCTTAAACCGATGTCCTGCTATTTACTACTGTCGCCCCTTGAAAATGGTGCTGGTTGTCAACCTTCTGTATGTCACTCATAAGCTTGCAGACCTCTATAAAGTCACCTCTCGAGGGTGGCATGGTTAGCAGGAGTGGTTAGTGCATTGCTTTTACAGCTCAGTGATTGAGACCAGGGTTCGAATCTTGCGTTATCTATGAGGAGTTTGAATGTTCTCCCCATGACTGTGTGAGTTTTCCCTGGGGGCTCCAGTTTCCTCCCACCAACATACTGGAGTTGTTTGTTAATTGGGTGTCAATTGGTCATCATGGACTTGTGGTCTGAAATGGCCTGTTACCATGCTGCATGCCTAAATTTAAATTTCTTCTTTCTTCATACCCCTTAGTTCTGTTAACCTTGCTTCATAAGAAACATTCTTCACTCCAGGCAACATCCCAGTATATCTCTGCATCATCTCCAAAGCTTCCAGATCCTTCCTGGAATGAATTGACCCAAATTGAACACAATATTCCACGTGTGGTCTAACAAGAGTTTTATCAAGCTGCAACATTACCTCAAGGATCTTGAACTCAATCCCCGACTAATGACAGTCATCACGTCGTCTGCCTTCGTAACTACCCTGTTAACCTGTGTAACAGGGATCTGCAGATCTGTGAGGGTTCATGGATCTATGATTGTGGATTTTACCGTTATGCACAGTGTAAAGCCTCCAGATGCACTGTAACTCTAGTCTGTCACAGCTGTAAAACAATGACAATAAGGTGCCTTATATTGAATTACAAAGGATGCTTAACAATTGGAGGAACAGAGAGATCTTGGGTCCATGTCATAAGAGCAGAACGAGGAAAGAGGCATTTCAGCCCATCGTTTGCCCCACCATTTATTTATTCAAAATACTACAGAGGTTCAACCTACCAGAGAAATATATTAATTGGATTAAAGCATTATATAAGGGACGATTGGCGAAGGTGACAGTAAATGGATATATATCAAACCAATTTAAATTAAGCAGGTCAACTAGGCAGGGATGTCCACGATCTCCTTCACTATTCGCATTAGCTATAGAACCATTGGCAGAATTGATAAGAACAGAAAATAAAATACGAGGGATAAAAATAAAAGAGAAGGAATATAAAATCAGTCTATTTGCAGATGACATTATAATTTACTTAACAGAACCAGAAATATCAATAAAAGAATTACATAAGAAATTGAAGGAATATGGAGAAGTATCGGGGTACAAGATCAACGCAAATAAAAGTGAAGCAATGCCAATGAATAATGCGGATTTCACAAAGTTTAAGAAAGAATCACCATTTAAATGGCAAACACAAGCAATCCGATACCTAGATATTAGACTAGATAATAATCTAGGCCATCTATACAAATTAAATTATCAGCCATTAATGAATCTTCCCAAGGATACAATACCTATTTCAATCGTTACCAATTCACTTAACAGAGAAATTCTTCAAGGAGCTAAAGAAAATAATAAGGAAATTCTTATGGAAAGGGGGGAAACCGAGGATAGCGCTAGATAAATTAACAGAATGGTACAAACAAGGGGGCTTACAACTACCAAACTTTAAGAATTATTATAGAGCAGCACAATTAAGATACCTATCAGATTTTTATCAAACAAGGGAAAAACCAGAAAGTTTGCCCCACCATTCCATCGAGAAAGTTACACCAGGTTGGGAAGGTGCGTTTAAAGCAAGGAGTGTTTTGCGATATTTAGCCCATTAGCGGCAGCAGACCAATCAAGTCGGAGAGTGAGAAAGTGATACAGGTGCAGGAACAAATAAAAGTAATGCAGGCAGACAGCGGGAAGGTCGATGTGTGAGTGGCTCAGTGTAGGAGTGACATTTTGAGGCTTTGGTTAGTGAGGCTTCGGCGAGCAGAGGCTGAGAAGATAGCTGAAGCAAGGTTTTTGTTTCCTATTTCACAGACAGTGCAGATGGCAGCCACTGCAGGGGAATGCTTCTCTTGCAGAATGTAGATTGCCAAGGAAGCCAACACTATCCCCGACGACTTCACCTGCAAGAAGTGTACCCTACTGCAACTCCGGACAAGGAATTAGGGAACTGGAGTTGGATGAATTCTGGATCACTTGGGAGGCTGAGGGGGTGATAGACAGGAGTGACAGGGACACTATTTCACCCATGAAGCAGGAGGAGGGTAGCTGGGTGGCAGTCAAGATAGAGAAAGGGAACAGACAGTCAGTGCAGTAACAAAAGAATACCAATTTGGATTCCTCATTTAAGAGAAAGTTGGATGTGTACGTGGAGGAGAGGGGGTTGGAGGGTTATTGGTGGAGAGCGGGAGGTTTGAGCTAGTGGAGTTGTTCTAGTGAACCGGTGTGGACGCGAAAGGCCAACATGGCCTGTTTCTGCTCCGTAAATGGTTATATGGTTATGGATACTGTTGGGAGGTATGATTTACTAAGGACAAGCCACGGAAAGCAGATCTCTGAAATGGAGTCTGGTCTGGTGGCTAAGAAGGGAAGGGTGGAGAAAAGGTGAGCTGTAGTGATAGGAGATTCAATAGTTAAGGGAACAGATAAGAAGTTCTGTGAAAGAAAGCAAGGATAGCAGATTATATGTTGCCTCCCTGGTGCCAGGGTCAAAGATCTCTCTGATCAAGTCCACGCCAATCTGAGGAGGGAGGGTGTGCAGCCAGATGGTGTGGTCCAATGATGTGAGTAGAAAGGGTGATGAAGTCCTGTAAAGAGAGTTCAGGAAGTTAGGATTAAGTAGAAGGACAGGACCTCAACGGTTGTGATCTCAGGATTGCTACCTGTGCCAGTGAGTTAAGAAATAGAGGATAATGCAGCTTAATACATGGCAAAAGACATGGTTCAGGAGTGAGGGCTTTAAGGTTCTGGACTACTGGGGGTCCCTTCCAGGGAAGGAAGGACCTGTTCCGATGGGCCTGTATGCACTTGAACTGGAAGGGGACAAATATCCTTGCGGGAAGGTTTGCTAGTGCAGCTCTGGCAGGGTTTAAAATAGATTTGCAGGGGGGGCATGTGCTGCAGAGGAGAGAGGACAAGAGTCCCAGAAGTCCTCAGAAGAATTCAGTTAAAACATAATTAAAACACTCAAAATTGCCTTTAAACTCATTACACATCTAGAGCATGAGCACAAAATGAGGAATTAAACAAAGAAATACAATTACTGACCAGAATCCAGCCTTGACAGTGAAATCCATCTCAGCAAAGGGAAGATGGCTGCAGCCACAACCCTGAGGTATGCAGAGAGATCCATCCCTAGAATGGTGCCAGCTCAGAAGCAACTACTGAAGGAGGGGGATTTACATTTCCTCCTTCAGGTGATTCAAAGAGAAAACAAAGCCCTTTGTAATAAATTAGATGCCCAAATGGAGATTAACCAGTCCATCTCAGGACTTCAAGTCATGTTCAACCAGTTGACCACACAATTGGCAGGGGAGTGCGTTGGGACGATAGAGGACCAAATAACAGAGATGGACTCCTCCTTTGAGACGATAAGGAAGAAAAATAATTTTCTGCTAGGAAAAGTGGACCAGCTAGAAAATTACAGCAGGTATAATAATGTCCGTATCATTAACCTGAAGGAACACTTTGAGGGGAAGGATCCCATAGAATTTTTTAAAAGCTGTATCCAAGATATTCTGGGACGAGGACACTTTAGTGAACCAGCAGTGATTGAAAGGGCCCATCAAATCTCTGTACCTGGCATGTTTGCAGGCTGGAGTTATCAAGCCTGGGATAAAATCCTATGCGCCACTGCTTGGTGAGTGAGAGAGGATAAAGGGCCCCATTAAGTGCAGGTCTAATGAAGCGGACAAGTTGCTCTTGTGTCTTGGTGTGAGCTTGCAGGCGCCTCAGATTGAAGAGACTGCCATCCATGCGGTACCGGATGTAAACAGCGTCTTTATTGTTGAGGTCTTTCATGGCTTGTTTCAGCATCATGCTGAAGAAGATTGAAAAGAGGTTTGGTGCGAGAACGCAGTTTTGCGGAAACTGCCAAAATGTTTGGCTTGGAAGTCAGCCTGAAGAAAACTGAGGTCCTCCAACAGCCAGCTCCCCACCGTGACTACCAGCCCCCCCACATCTCCATCCGGCACACAAAACTCAAAACGGTCAACCAGTTTACCTAACTCGGCTGCACCATTTCATCGGATGCAAGGATCGACAACGAGATAGACAACAGACTCGCCAAGGCAAATAGCACCTTTGAAAGACTACACAAAAGAGTCTGGAAAAACAACCAACTGAAAAACCTCACAAAGATTAGCGTATACAGAGCCGTTGTCATACCCACACTCCTATTTGGCTCCGAAGCATGGGTCCTCTACCGGCATCACCTACGGCTCCTAGAACGCTTCCACCAGCATTGTCTCCGCTCCATCCTCAACATTAATTGGAGTGACTTCATCCCTAACATCGAAGTACTCGAGATGGCAGAGGCCGACAGCATCGAGTCCAAGCTGCTGAAGATCCAACTGCGCTGGGTAGGTCACGTCTCCAGAATGGAGGACCATCGCCTTCCCAAGATCGTGTTATATGGCAAGCTCTCCACTGGCCACCGTGACAGAGGTGCACCAAAGAAAAGGTACAAGGACTGCCTAAAGAAATCTCTTGGTGTCTGCCACATTGACCACCACCAGTGGGCTGATCTCACCTCAAACCGTGCATCTTGGCGCCTCACAGTTCGGCAGGCAGCAACCTCCTTTGAAGAAGACCGCAGAGCCCACCTCACTGACAAAAGACAAAGGAGGAAAAACCCAACACCCAACCCCAACCAACCAATTTTCCCTTGCAACCGTGTCTCCCTGTCCCGCATCGGACTAGTCAGCCACAAACGAGCCTGCAGCTGACGTGGTCATTACCCCTCCTTAAATCTTCGTCCGCGAAGCCAAACCAAAGAATGAAGCGGAAGAGGGAGTTCGACCAGGTAAAGAAGGAGTTCCGGTCTAAGAATATCCCATTTTCCTTGCCAACATTGTGGTTTGTACTCCCTGATGGAAAGAAGAGATTCTTCAAGGTGTCCGGGGAAGCGATGACACTTGCCTAAAATGGCAAGCAAGAGCAGATGGAGGAAAGTTTTGGCAATTGTGGTCCTCTCGAACTGCTGAGGATGTGTGCCCTAATCTGTAGTCACTTTTCCAACCTACAATAGATAGGTGAATTCAAATCTAAACCAATTTTAACTGACTGGCTTTTTATGGCGACTGATTTTCCAAGTAATTGTTTATGAGTTGAGTGTGTTTTTTAAAAGAACTAAATATTGTATTCAAAACGGAATAATCTTATATAATAGTTTATATTTTTTAGATAGCAGCCCTAGACCAGGTAAAATGTTTAAGAGTTAGTCAGATTTGCACATTTATTTATTTATTACCCTCTCACCACCTCTTTCCCATCTCCCTCTTTCTCCCCCCTTTCTCTTGTTCCCCTCTCTCCCTCTCATTCTCTCACCACCACTCTCTCCTCTCTCTCCCTCTTTCACCACCACTCCCTTCTCCCTCTCACCCCCTCTCTCTTACCCCCCTATCTCCACCTCTCTCCCTCTAACATCTAAATGTCAGATTTGCACATCACAGCCTGATGGGGGAGGTTCAGAGGTTGGCATTGGAAAAGTGGGGGGTTGGGGGGAGGGTTTTTTATTTTTATTCCTAGTCTTATCTTTAAATTTGTCAAGCATGTCGCTGCCTTATCCGATCTTTTGCTACTTTGCCTCAGGAGACACATTTTTACTTGTTTGGAGATTTGATAGGAAGTCATAACACTTTGGTGTATATATGTGATAATTACTAATGAATAAGGTAGTGAAATCTGTTAACTTTAATGAGAATAGCTGAATGAACCGGTTAAGAGGAAACAAATGTTGGCATACCTGAAAAAAATGAAAGCTGGTATTATCTTTATACAAGAAACCCATTTTACTACATTGAAACAGTTGGTTGGATATGTAATATCGTCATCTTTTAATTCCAAAGCCGGTGGGGGTGGGGTGGTAGCCATAGTGATAAACAAAAACATGCTAATAATGATTGGAGAAACTATTGTTGACCCGTCAGGCCAATATGTATTAGTTGTCAGTGTTATTCAGAGTCCTGGACGTTTTTAAACCTAACTATAAAGTTTCGGGGGGGGGGGACAACAAAATATACTTGTAGGGGGATGGACTTCAATTTCTGTTTGGACCCTATTCTGGACAATTCAATGCAAAGAGTATCCAAAATAAAAGCGGCCAAAACCACTTTGGCTTTTATGAAGGATCTAAATTTGACAGATGTGTGGAGACACATGCACCCTTGAACCAGGGACTACTCCTTTTATTCCACATCTCACCACTCCCAGACTAGGATTGACTACTTTTGGTTATCAACACAGTTAATTCAAGAGGGAGTTCATAAATGGGAGGTAGATTTAAATAAGCAAATAGATGAACGTAGATGGATTCAGAGATGTACAGAGAGTATGAAAAGTACAATCAATGTGAGTTATCGGTTAGTACAATATAATTTTATTCATCAGTTACATAATATGAATAATATTCAGTGATTCATTGATTTAGATGTGGACAAGAATTTGGTACTTTTTTTTGAATTCGACTTGGCAGTGTTCCACAATTAAACCTGTTTGGCTTGATTTATTGGAACAAATAACTGGAGTAAGATTCCCACAGGATCCAATGTTATTTTCACTGTAAGATTTAACCTCAATTAAAATTGAGTATTTATCAAGTTAAATGTCTTCAAATGTTTTTAGCAATGGCGAGAAAATGTATTGTTATAACGGATATTGATTTGGGAATGGACAGATGGCATGCAGAAGTTCGGAGTTGTAATCAACTTGAGAAAATTACATAAATTAAGAGATAAATATCATATTTTTTGTGGAATATTTACAAACTGTTGGTATTAAAATTTAAATGAACATTCGCTTTCTCCTATGGGTCTCAATGAATATACCACTGTTGTGGTTTTCTCGTCCCCTTTTTTTTAGTTTGTAGAGGGTTGGGGGAGGGGGATGGGGGGGATTTAGATATTTTTCTTTCTTTTTTTTAGTTTTCCTCATATATAACATACCATGTCTATTAGGATTAAGTTTGAAATATTGTGATGTGTTTATTAAGTGGCTTTATATTAAATAAAATTATAATAAAAAGAGAAGGGGCAGAGGGAGGGAAAGAGGTGGAGGTAGGGGGGTGAGAGAGGGAGAAGAGAGTGGTGGTGAAAGAGGGAGAGAGAGGAGAGAGTGGTGGTGAGAGGGTAGAGAGAGGGGAATGAGAGTAAGGGGGAGAAAGAGGGAGATGGGGAAGAGAGGTGGTGAGGGGGTAATAGAGGAGAAGGTGAGAGGGAAGAGAGGGAGATATTGTGATGTGTTTATTAAGTGGTTTTATATGAAATAAAATTATAAAATACAGTTAATTCACAGAACATTAGAATCTGAATATCTATCTAGAACCTTGTTGTATCTTTCACCTCTGAGTCTCTCTATTCTGATGCCAGAAAAATTAACTAATTCATACAGATGGCATCTGAATCCTAGCTTGCTCCAAAAACCAGAATTTTGCAAATTCATTAGAGACCAGATAAAGTTGTTCTGTGAGATAAACTGTCCCTCTGTTCCCATTAGCTTATTCTATGGGACATAGTAAAGTCAACCTTAGAGGGACATTAAGAAGAAATACACGGCAGATATAGAAGAACTGAAAACAGAAATTCTGCAATTGGAAAAGGAGTTTCAACAGTCCAGCTCCAAAGAAACATACAAAGGGGTTGTAAACTAAAAACTCAAGTACAACACTGCACACTTATAAAATTGAAAAAAAAAACTCAAAGCTAAATAAAGATAATTATGAAATGGGAGAAAGAGCACATAAAGTCTTGTCCTGGAAATTAAGAGCAGAGGAAAGTTCGAGATCAATAAATTCAACCCAGAATGAAACAGGCTCAGTTTCACATAACCCAACAGAAATCAATGATACGTTTAAACAGTTTTATATAAACTTATATAAATCAGAATCCCCAGACGACCTGACTAAGATTGATGACTTTTTATCCACAGTTGAGCTACCCAAACCAAGAAGATCATGCAAATTTGGACCTCCCCTTTACTTCATAAGAAACTGAATAAGCGTTGAGCTCACTACAGTGCAATAAATCACCAGGGGAGAACAATTTCCCGCCAGAATTTTATAGAGAATTTAAGGATCTACTTATAACCCTTATCATGGATGTAATTAACTTAACTAAAACCCAAACTCCTCCCCAAAAGGTTTTCTATTGGCCATAATCACTAAACTTAGATTACAAATTTATTTCTATGGTTCTGGCTAACAGACTTGGCCAATAGTTGCCAAATTTAATAAATCCAGACCGACTTTATATTGAAACGTTAGTCAGCCAACAACCTATGTAGGCTCTTCAACATTATCTACTTTTCTTTGGCTTGGCTTCGCGGACGAAGATTTATGGAGGGGGTAAATGTCCACGTCAGCTGCAGGCTCATTTGTGGCTGACAAGTCCGATGCGGGACAGGCAGACACGGTTGCAAGGGAAAAGTGGATGGTTGGGGTTGGGTTTTTCCTCCTTTGTCTTTTGTCGGTGAGGTGGGCTCTGCGGTCTTCTTCAAAGGAGGTTGCTGCCCGCCGAACTGTGAGGCGCCAAGATGCACGGTTTGAGGCGAGATCAGCCCACTGGCAGTGGTCAATGGGGCAGGCACCAAGAGATTTCTTTAGGCAGTCCTTGTACCTTTTCTTTGGTGCACCTCTGTCACGGTGGCCAGTGGAGAGCTCGCCATATAACACGATCTTGGGAAGGCGATGGGTACTACGCAAAATCTTAAGGCTGAACTGGGTGTCGCGGTGGCCTTGGATGCTGAGCAATACTTTGACAGGCTGGACTGGCCGCATTTATTTAGAGTTTGGCCAAGCTCAGATTTGGGCAACTGTTCATTAATTGGGTTATTACAGACCCAAAGCTAGAGTCGCCAGTAAAGGACAGATCTCAGCAGTGTTTCCTTTGAGCAGATTGAGCTCACAGGGTTTCCTCTCGTCCCCAACACTTTTTCTCTTGGCTACTGAGCCTTGGCAGAGGCAATTAGAGAAGACCCGGAGATAAAGGGGTTTTTGGTGTGTCAGACAAACCACAAAATTAATCTTATGGCAGATGATGTAATCGTGTATTTAACAGATCCGATCAATCCCCTTCCTAAATGACGGTTTCTATTAAAAGATTACAGCAAAGTTTCAGAATATAAGGTAAACTGGGGAAAAGTGAAATCATCCCCTAACAAATTTTGATCACACCGAGTACCAACGAACCAGCAAACAAGTCCATTCAAATGGCCCTTGGGCGGCATCAAATACCTTGGAATAATGGTGGATAATATTCCTAACTATTTAGTAAAATTGGAAAAGATTTGAGTAGGGTGGATGAATTTTCCCAATTTTAATTGGCAGTGTCAACTGTGTTAAGATGAAATATATTGTCAAGATTGAAGTACCTTTTCCAGTCTTTGCCCATTCTACTACCTCAAACCCTTTTAAAAAAAAAATCCTTAATAAGCATGTTGGGCAATTTATTTGAAACCATAAGGTACCTCGAATATCCATGGAAAAGTTAACATGGGATTATAGGTTAGGAGGCATCCAGTCGCCTAGTTTCAAAAAGTATTATTTGGCGGCCCAAATTACTAATTTCTTCATTTTTTTAGAGAGATGATATCTCCTCCTGAATACAAATTGGATTGCACTCTCTAAAAGAGAAGATGTTGATTTCATGTATAAATAGAATTCCAGAACTATAGCCAGCAGGACAGACAATCTCATTTTAAAACACTTGGTGTGAGACCTATGGAGGCTCTGGACTGTAAATAAGATTGTCACTAAGTCATTTGAACAGCTGAAGAAGAAATATGACTTGTCCAATAAGTCTTTTTTTTTGTTACCTTCAGTTACGATCCTTCCTTAGGGCCAATTTGCGCCCTGAAATGTCTCTACCAGGATTCAATGAAAAAGAGAAACTATTCCATGAAGGAAATATATATATGTTTATTTCTAGAATATATTTTTTATTGATAAGTGAGAGCCCAAAGCCAGGTTTGCATAAGTCTAGGGTGGAAAGGGAGTCAGACTTAGACACAACAATTGACAAACAACTCTGGTCAGGGACATTTGTTGGCTACTATCAATGCCAGGTATAGATTGGTCCATTAAAATTTTCTCCATCAACTGTACCTCAACCCACAGAAATTACACCAAATTAAATGATCAGAGATGTGTTTTAGGTGCGGTGTGGAGGTTGGTTCCTTTTCACATTCTACCTGGCTTTGCACAAAGGTGAGGCCCTTCTGGTATGACCTCTGTGACACCCCAACCAAGATCACAGGAGTCACTTTCCCAGTAGCCCCAGAGCTTTGTCTTCTGGGGAACTTTACCACAGATCACTAACTAATTCTCAAATTAAATTCACAGAAATTGCCTTATGTGTGGCCAGGAAATGCATAGCAGTAACATGGAAGTCTGACTTCCATCTACTCATGGAGAGGTGGTCTTTGGAGATGAATAGTTGCATCTCATTTGAAAAGGTCACAAACAATCTCAGGAAGGGATATAACACCTTCCTAAAAATCTGGCAGCCTTATTTAGAGCATATAGGTACCTCACTGGTGCCAATATAGGGTTATGATCGCTAAAGATGTGGTGATATCGTGTCTCCACATGTTTTACTGAAAGCACTGTAAAAGGGATGGGTTTTTTGTGTTTTTTTCTTCATTCTCTGTTTAACAGGACATATGGGGGGAGGGGTGGAGGGAGGGGTTCTCGATGTTTTGTATTTGATATTTTGTCGATCATTAAATATATTGAAAATAATAAATAAAATATTATTAAAAAATAGATTTGCAGGGCAATGGGAACCACAGTGCCAGAGCAGATAGTGGAAAAAGACAATGTGAAGACTGCATGTAAAGTTAGAAATCCAAGAGTTGTCCGTGGTGGAAATGTTCTCAGGTACATCTATTTCAATGCAAGGAGTATTGTAGGAAAGGCAGACGAGCTTAGAGCATGGATTGGTACGTAGAATTATGACATCGTGGTCATTTGTGAAATTTGGGTGCAGGAGGGGCAGGGCAACAGCTCGATGTTCCGGGCTTCTGTTGCTTTAGATGCGTTAGAACAGGAGAATGAAAGGGGGAGGCGTGGCATTGACCAGAGGCCTTGTCAACTGAGGCTATATGGATGGATCTGAGGAACAAGAAAGATATGATCACTCTAATTGGAGGAACAACTCTGTAGAAATTGCAGACTGCTGCAGGAAACAAAGTTGTGATGGAAGGAGAGTTTTAACTTTCCGCATATTGACTGGGGCTCCCACACTGTAAAAGGGCTAGATGGCTTGGAGTTTGTCAAATGGGTTCAGGAAAGTTTTCTATATCAATATATAGAGGTACCAAGTAGAGAGTGTACAATATTGGATTTTCTATTAGGGAACAACAGGTGACAGAAGTATATGTTGGGGAACATTTTGGGTCCAGTGATCATAATCTCATTAGTTTCGAGTTAATCATGAAGAAGGATGGGTCTCGGCCTTGGGTTGAGATTCTAAATTGAAGGAAGCATATAGAATGTGGGGGGGTGTGGCAAGATGGCGTAAGGATCAGACGTGCCTTCCAGCCCTCTCCTGACTCTATCTTAATGTTTTGCCTAGAAATGCCCGTTAAAATTCTTTAAAAGTTTAGATAACTTCAGTGCTGTTAATTTAACTTATGATGGTACAATTGGTGGAAAAGAGCAAAAAAAATCGACAACAGATCATCAAAAAACTACATTTTCCAAAAGTTCAAGTTTTGGAGCCTACCTACAGGAAAGACACCAGGACTCAGCGTGAAATGGATCCCAGGAGAGAGGTACAGTGTTCGGATGTAGAGCTCTATGTTACATCGGTAGAGCCCCCTAAAGAGGGCGCCAAACAGCCTTTAGAACAAAGAGTTACTCAAAGGCATTTGTCATCTGTAGAGGTGGCGCTGCAAACTGCATCTCTTGAGATACAAGAACCTATTCAACTTGATGTACTGGGAGAATTTAATACATTATGGACTGGGGAAAACCCCGGCCAGCGTCCTCCAGTCATTGCTGGAGAGGCTGTGGCTGGGGTTTCCACACGCAGTCATACTACAAGGAAGGCAACCAGAATGAAGGAAGGAATAGAAGATCCTTTGGAGAAGAAGCAGGAATCAGTTGAGTCAAAATCTCTTCCAATTGAAAAGATTTTTGTGAATCTTGAATCTAAATTATCTTATACAATGCAGGGATTATCCAAGATTATGACTGAACTTGGTACTAGGTTTAATACTTTGGTGAAAATACATTCTCAACAGATGGCTGAGTTTGGAGCTTTTAAGCTTGAAGTGAGAGATAAATTTAATTCGTGTGAAGAAGATATAGACGAAATACGGTATCAAGTTTTTGATGTGATCAAAATGGTCGAAGACTTACAAACTCAAAATAAAAATTTGGTGAAAAAGATTGATTGTTTGGAAAACCAATCCAGACGGAACAATATAAAGATTATTGGTTTGCCGGAAGGTATGGAGGGACCAGACCCAAGAAAATTTTTTATTGAATGGATTCCGCAGGTGCTGGTTCAAGAACATTTCCCGGAAGGTATAATACTGGAACGTGCTCACAGAGCCTTGCACAGAAGACCTATTTCAGGTCAAAGTCCAAGACCTGTTTGGTTCATTGCTTGAATTATTACGACAGAGAAATAATTTTAAGAGTGGCTATTAGAAATGCACAACAGAGAAAATCACCCTTGATGATTCAAAATAATCGAGTTTTCTTCTATGCGGATTTGAGTCAAGAAGTTATGTTCCAACGACGGGAATTCAATCCTGCTAAAGAGTTGTTGTGGAAGAAAGGTTACAAGGCAACCTTTAGATATCCAGCTGTTTTGAAGGTTTTTCAATATGGTTGCCAACCAAAGTTCTTTGATTCTCCAAAGGAAGCTAAAGCATTTGCTCAAGAGCTGCCAATTACTCAGTTTCAACAGAGACGTAGTCCGCCGCGATCTCTAAGGAGACAAGAGATGGAAGAAAAGAGCCGTGCTCCAAGAAGGAATGGTTGTGATGGTGACTCGGCAGTTGGAGCTGATTAAAAGAAGTTGTCCTTTTTTTTTTTTTAAATGTTTTTTTTTAAAAAAAGGGATATTAAATAATGAGGATGTTAGTTTAAGATGAAGTGAGAGTTGGGGGAGAGAACTGGATAGGCACTATTTCCTGAAAGTCATCTGCTACATGTGAGTTATCTCACACCCATCTTTTTTGGGAGTTACCGCATTGCGCGGTTTAGACGGGAGGGGGTATTTTTAACCTCCTACCCGTTTTTTTTCCTTTTTTTTGTATTATTAGATTAGAGTGAAGGGTTTTTTTGTTAAATATAAAAAAAAAGCATAAGAAAGTATTTGATTGTTTAAAAAACTAAAAATTGATGTGGATTTTTTTAGTAAAGTTTATTCAGTAGATAAGGAATATCTGAAATTTAAATGTGAATGGGATGGATAAGTTTTTTTAAATATTTTTTCTTTAACTTTAAGGTGAAAGGAGTGGTAATTCTGGTGTATATTATTTTGCTATTTTAGTTATAGAACGAAGGGAATAATGGTGAAAGTTATAAATTGAATTGTACAATTCTTAATGAGGCTTGAATTTTGTTTGTGGTTTATGCTCCATTTGTTGAAGATATAGATTTCGTTGTAGATGTGTTTTTATTATTTGGATATCTGAATTTTAACGTAATGATTGGGGATATTTAAATGTGGTATTGGAGCTTTTATTGGATAACTATTCAAGAGTAAAAGGGAAAAATGGTGGAAGAGTACTAAAATTGAATTGTACAATGCTTAATGAGGTTTGAATTTTGTTTTAAGATGGTGGTTTATGTGACTAATATGATGATAGATGTGAAGTTAGTTGATATTTGGTGAAGGTTTATCTCTATAGAGAAAGTTTTTTTTCATCTTTTTTTTCATGCTACAATTTTTTTTTAAGATTTGATTATTGTTTAAGAATTTTTGATAGATAATGTTACTAATTTTACTAATTTTTTATATTAAGTTTGAGTTAAATATATGTTTCATCTTAACTCCATTTGTTAAATATATGCATTTAAGTTTGATTTAAATATGTTTTTTAAGTCTGATATCTTAGTATTAATTACTTTTCTTTTTGTTAGTATTTTAATCGGTTATGTTTTCTGCCCATTTATTTCCACTGCCAAAATGTACAACTGTACATTTCTCGGTGTTAAATCTCATCTGCCATAATTTTGCCCAGTCTCCTAATCTGTCTAAATCCTTCTGTAACTTTACGGTTTCTAATACACTTCCTGTTCCGACACCTTTTCTTGGTGTCATCTGCAAATTTAGCCACAAAACCATTCATACCACAATCCAAATCATTAATATAAATTGTAAACAGCAATGGCCCCAAAACCGACCCCTGTGGAACAACACTAGTTACAGGCAGCCATGCAGAATGGGAACCCTGCCTATCAGCCACTTTTCCAGTTTAATAACTTCCCTGTAATTCAATGGGACCTCATCTTATTTAGCAGCCTAATACGTGGCAGCTTATTGAAAGACTTTTGAAAATCGAAACAGATAACAATCACAGCCTCTCCTTTGTCGATCCTACCTGAGATTTCTTCGAAAAACTCTTAATAGGTTGGTCAGGCAGGATCTACCCTTTAAAAAAACCATGCTGACTTGGACCTATCCTGTCGTGCATCTCTAGGTGTTTCATCACCTCATCCTTGAGGATTGACTCTAATATCTTCCCAACCACCGATTCCAGACTAATCGGCCTATAGTTTCCTTTTTTCTGTCTCCCACCTTCCTTAAACAGCAGAACCACATTTGAGATCTTCCAATCCTCTGAAATCTCTCTAGAATCCATAGATTTCTGGAAGATCATCGCCAATGGACCTACAATCTCCAAAGCCACCTCTTTCAAAACCCGTGGATGCACCTTATCTGGTCTGAGAGATTTATCAATCTTTAATCCGTTTAGTTTGCCTAGCACAATTTCTCTAGTAAACCCTAACTGAATCTAACTCTACTCCCTGAAGCCTCTGACTGTCCGGGATATTACTAATGTCTTTTAAGGTGAAGACAGACGCAAAATATTAAGCTCCTCTGCCATCTCTTTTCCCCAGCATCATTTTCTATCGGTCCTATGTCAATATGTCTCTCTGGCATGGAATCACTGCTGGGACATTTCTTGTTTATCGTCCAGATCATTGTTATAGATGTCATTGTGGTAAATTAGATCAGCAAGTTTGCCGATGACACCGATTGGAAGAATTGTGGACAGCAAAGAAAGTTTTCAGAGGGGACTGGACCAGCTGTAAAAATTGGCTGAAAATAGCAGATGGAATTTAATGCAGACAATGTAAGGTGTTGCATTTTGGAAGGACATACACGGCAAATGGTCGGGCACTCAGGAGTGTGGTAGAAGAAGGATCTGAGAATACTGAACCATAATTCCCTGAAAATGGCATCACAGGTGGGTAGGATTGTAAAGCATATTGGCCTTCATAAATCAAAGTATTGAGAACAGGAGTTGGGATGTTAAACTAAAGATGTTTAAGACAATGGTGAGGCCAAATTTGGAGTATTGTGTGCAATTTTGGTCACCTAACTACAGGAAACATATCAATAAGATATAGAGTGCAAAGAAGATTTACTAGGATGTTGCCTGGACCTCAGGAACCAGGTTATAGGGAAAGGATTTTATTCCCCGTTCCGTAGAATGAGGGGAGATTTGATGGAGGTATTTAAAATTATGAGGGGGACAGACAGAGAAAAAGTAGATAGGCTTTTTCCACTGAGGGTAGGTGAGATACAGACCAGAGGACATGGGTTGAGTGAAAGGGAAAAGTTTTAGAGGGAACTCCTTCACACAGAGTATCGGAAGTGTGAAACAAGCTTCTAGCTGAAGTGGTGAATGTTGGCTCAATTTTAACATTTAAGAGAAATTTTGGAGGTATGGAGGGCTATGTACTGGGTGCAGGTCAGTGGGACTAGGCAATAAAAAGGTTTCACACATCTAGAAGGGCTGAAGAGGCCTGTTTCTGCTGTAATGTTCTATGGTTTCTACAGGTACATTAAGAGCAAAGGGATAATAAAGGACAAAATTGCTCCCCTTGAAGATCAGAGTGGTCAGAGCCAGTACAAATGAGGGAGATCTTAAATGTTTTTTTTTCCCATCAGTATTCACCCGGGAAATGGGTACAGAGTGGTGGAAAGTAAGGAAAATAAGCAGTGAGGACTTAAACCTATACAGATTCAAGAGGAGGAGGTGCTTGCTGCCTTAAAGCAAATAAGGGTGGATAAATCCCCAGGGCCTGAGAAGATATTCCCTTGGGGTGAAACATGAAAGTCTGCAGATGCTGTGACTGTAGAAAAAAACCCACTGAAATGTTGGAGGAACTCAGCCGGTCTTTTCAGCGTCTATAGGAGACAAAGATACATTGCTGACATTTTGGGCTTGAGCCCTTCTTCAAGGAATAAGCGAGAAGCAGGAAATCTCAGAAAGAATTCAGACACTGATGACTGGGAGAGGAATCCAGACCAACAAAAGGTGTTAACTGGATACGATAAGGGACAAGGTCATAATTTATTATGTTTGTGAGAAAGGGGACGGTATGGAGTGACAGAGATAGGGAAAGACAATGGGGCAAGAAGGGCAGCTGGGGGGGGGGGGGGAGCGGTTTAACGAAAGCCAAAGGAGTTGATATTAGAGCCATCTGCTGTCATGAAAGATGAGGTGTAGTTCCTCCAATTTGTGGGTGGTCTCAGTCTGTGAGACCATGGACAGACATGTCAGCAAGGGAATGGGATGGAGAATTGAAATGGGTGGCCACATTACTGCATGGACAGAACTGAGGTGCTCGACAAAGCGATGTCCCAGACTGCGTCCAGTCTCTCCGATGTAGAGACCACAGCGGGAGCACTGGATGCAGTAGACGACCCCTGCAGATTCAGGTGAAACGTTGCTTGACTTGGAAGGACTGTTTGGGGCCCCGAATAATGGTGGAGGAGGAGGTGAGGTTGCAAGTGGAGCATCTCCTGTGGTCACAGGAGTAGGTCCCAAGGGAATAGTTGGTGGAGAGAGAGAGAGAGAGGAGTGGACAAAGGGCTCATGGAGGGAGCAGCTGAGACCATCTGCAAATTGGAGGAACAACATCTCATCTGACTGGGCACCGTCCAACAGGATAGCATTAATATTGACTTCTCTGGCTTTCATAAAAACTACCAAAACCACCAACCCCCCACTGGCAAACTTTCTTCCCCTATCTCTCTTCCATTCCATCTCTTTTTGTGCAAGATGATAAACAGTTACTCGTCCCTTATCATATCTAATTAACTTTTTGTTGGTCTGGATTCCTCCCCAGCTCCATTGTCTGAATTCTGAGATTTCTCCTTCTCCCTTATTCCTTGAAGAAGGGCTCTGGTCTGAAATATCCATAATATACCTTTGTCTCCTATAGACACTGAAAATGTCAGCTGAGTTTCTGCAACATTGCAGTGTGCTTTTAGATATTCCCTCAGACCTTGAAGGGGGCTAGTGTAGAAATTGCAGGGGCTCTTGTCAGAAATATTTAAAATGTCCTTAGCCGCAGGTGTGGTGCTGTACGATTGGAGGGTAGCTCACGTTGTTTAAAAAAAAGTTCCAAAAATAACCCTGTAAATTATAGTCTGGTGAGCCTGACGTCAGTAGTAGGTAAATTATTGGAAGGTGTTCTAAGATTTTTGATATTCAATTATTTGGATAGGCAGGGATTGATTACGGATAGTCAACATGGCTTTGTGCATGGTAGGTCATGTTTAATCAATCTTATAGAGTTTTCAAGAAGGTTATCAGGAAAGTTAATGAAGGAAATACTGTGGATGTTGTCTACCTGGACTTTAGTGAGGCCTTTGACAAGGTCCTACATGGGAGGTTAGTTAGGAAGGTTCAGATTCTAGGTATTCATGGTGAAATCGTAAAATGGATTTGTCAAGGCTGGACAGGAAAAGCCAAAGAGTGGTGGTGAATGATTGCTTCTCAGTTTGGAGGCCTGTGATTAGTGGGGTGCCTCCAGGATCGGTGCTGGGACCACTGTTTTTGTCATCTATATCAATGATCTGGATGATATTGTGGTAAATTGGATCTGCAAGTTTGCAGCTGACACTAAGATTGGAGGCATTGTGGCCAGTGAAGAAGATTTTCAAAACTTGCAGAGGGATCTTGATCAGCTGGAAAAATGGCAGGTGGAATTTAATGCAGACATGTGTGAGGTGTTGCCTTTTCGAAGGACAAATACAGTGAAAGGTAGGGCACTGTGGTAGAACTGAGGGATGAGAATACAGAATGCTAATTCCCTGAAAGTGGCATCTCAGGTGGATAGGGTTATAAAGAGAGCATTTGAAATATTGGCCTTCATAAATCAAAGTATCGAGTACAGGAGTTGGGACGTTGTGCTAAATTTGTAGAAGGCAACTTTAACTTTTTTTTAATCTCGATGAGGGACTGTGGGAATAATGCTGCGAGTGAGGGGTGTAGCAAGCATGTTCCAATCAGTTAAGTCGGCAGCGGGATCAGTAGCGCAAGCAGAGCCCCAGACGAGCCCCCAGTGTGGGAGTGGCTCAAGGTTGGAGTGGGACTTTGAGGCTTTGGCTTAAGAGGTTTCAGTGTGCTGAAGTGTTGAAGTAAGCAAGGGTCACCCTATTTGTGGAACAAAAAGGTTCAGCAGGTAGGCACAGGTTTTATTCATCTTTATATTTTTTCCTCTCAACATGGACAGTGGGAATGGCAGGCAGGGCAGGGGAATATGTACAAGTAGTTAGGAAAGCCAGCAGTATTCCTGATGACTTCATCTGGGACAAGTGCATCTCCTTACAAACCCAGTCAGGGAATTGGAGCTGGATGAAGTCCAGATCATTTGGGAGGCCGAGTAAGTGATATACAGGTTAAAGGATGCAGGAGGAAGGTAGCTGGTTGACAGTAAGGAATGGGAAAGGGAACAGGCAGGCAGTGCAGTGCACCCCTCCGGCCATTCCCCTCTATAACAAGTAGCCAGTTTGGATACTTTGAGGGGGGCGGGAGAGACCTACCAGGGACAAGCCACAGCGATCAGGACTCAGGCACAAACTCTGGTCTGGTGGGTAAGGGAAGGGAGGGGAAGAGGTAGTTAAGGGGACACGTAAGAGTTTTGAGGACAGGATCAAGATTCCTGAATGGTATGTTGCCTTTCTGGTGCCAGGATCTGAAATATCGCAGATTCAGTTCATGGCATTCTTAGGAGAGAGTGTGATCAACCAGATGTCGTGGTCCGTGTAAGGACCAATGACATGGGCAAGAAGGATGATGACGTCCTGCAGAGAGAGTTCAGGTACTCAGTTGAAGGACAGGAGCTCCTGGGATTGCTATCAATGCCGCGTGCTAATGGGATTAGAAATAGGAGGACAGTGCAGCTTAACACATGACTAAAGAGATGGAACAGGAGGGAGGGCTTCAGGTTTCTGGATCATTGGGCTCTATTCCAGGGAAGGTGGCACCTGTTCTGTCTGACAGAATGGGTTCGCATCTAAACTGGAGGGGGAGTAATATCTTTGGAGAAAGATTTGCTCATGCTGCCCTGTGGAATTTATTGCAGGAGGGGCAGGCCTGGCAGCTCAATGTTCAGGGCGGGGGTGGGGGAATGAAAGGAGAGTAGCATTGCTCATCAGAGCAAACCTCACAGCTGTGCTCAGACAGGACAGAGGCTAGATGGGTGGAGATAAGGTATGGGATAGGTATGACCACATATGGGGCTGTATTATGCGCTGCCCAATAGTCAGCGAAAATTGGAGGAGCAAAGCTATAGAAAGATAGCAGACAGCTCCAAGAAACATAATTGTGACAGCAGATTTTAACTTTTCACATATGGACTGGAACTCCCACACTGTAAAAGGACTGAATGGCTGGGAGTTTGTCAAATATGTTCAGGCAAGTTTTCTCAATCAATATATTGAGGTACCAATGAGAGAGAGTGCAATACTGGATCTCCTATTAGAGAATGAGATAGGACAGGTGACAGAAGTATGTGTAGGGGGAACATCTTAGGTCCAGTGATCATAATGTCATTAATTTTATTAATTATGGAGAAGGATAGGTCTGGGTCTTGGTTTGAGATTCTAAATCGTAGAAAGGCCAATTTTGAGGAATTGAGAAAGGATATAGTGAGCATTGATTGGTATGTTTTCAGGCACAGATATGCTCGGTAAGTGGAAAAACTTCATAGGTGAAGTACTAAGAGTACAGAGTTGTAGGCTCCTGGAAGGATTATTGGCATAGTGGGGTTCTGCTTCAGAAGGACAGAAGTGTATAGCAAGTATGGGCAACAAGGAGCAAATGAGGTACCAGTAATTGAGGAGTATAAAAATGCAAGAAAAAACTCAAGAAGCCTAAAAGACATGAGGTTGCTTTGGCAAACTATTTGAAGGAAAAAAAAACCAAAGGGTTTCTACAAGTATATTAAGAGCAAAGGGACAACATTTAAGAAGAATTTGGTTAGGAGGGCTATGGACAGGGTGCAGGTTAGTGGGACTACTGCGGTGAGTCTCTGCTAAGCTGCCTGTCTCCCCTCTGGCGAGCCTTGCTGTACTAACATTGACCGAGCATTATCTCTACTGTTAAGGACACTCCCCTTGGGTATAACTGAATGCATCCATTTTCTTTCATAAGTTTCTGCTAATAAAAGTCATGAATATTGTCTGACCGCATTGTCTTTGTCTACTTCAATTGCACAGAAATAATAGTTCGCCACAGATAAGAAAGGGCAAACAGTGTATGCTGATCAAACAGTCTATGAGCTGATCAATCCCCCCCCCCCCAATAACCTTCAATGCCCTGGCTATTTAAGAACCCATCCATCTGTGTCTTAAAGACACTCAATGGCCTGGCCTTCACAATACCATAGATTTACCACGTTCTAGCTGAAGAAATTCCTCTGTTTCAGCAGACGGCTTTCAATTCTGAAGTTGTCCCCTCTTGTCCCAGACTCTCCCACTGTAGGAAACAACCTTTCTATATCTAACTCTGTAGATTTCAACATTCAAAATGAAATCCTAATTCCAATGAATACAGGCCAAGAGCTGTCAAATGTTCCTCAAATGATAACCTGGAATCATCCCTGTGAACATCCTCTGAATCCTCTCGCACCAGCAGTCCTTTCTGAACGATGAGCCCAAAACTGCTCATAATATTCCATTTGAGGTCCGTAGATCCCTGAAGGTTGCCACACAGGTTTGTAGGGTGCTTAAGAAGGTGTATGCTGTAGTCTTCATTAATCAGGACATTGAGTCAAATGTAGTACCCTTGTTTAAATAAGGTAATAGGGAGAATCCTGGGAATTATTAGGTCAATGGTGTGTAAACGAATGGAGAGAATTCTTAAGGACAGGATCTTTAAGCATTTGTAGAAGTTGTGGCGCGTCTCAAAGTTTAGGCTCAGAAATAACACACTACAAGGACTGGAGTTAGCACTGATTTTAATGAACTGGCCTGCTCTTTTATATGGTCCAGGTAGACCCTGGCTGTCATGTGACCCATGCCCTTCAGGCTCTGATTGGTGGGATCAGCCCTTTTGGCTTTAGCCTTGTCGACGGGTGTGGTTTGTGCTGCCCTGAGCATCGATTGGCCCTTTTGTGATCCGTCATGGCGATTGGCTGGCAGAGCCTGATTTGCAGCGGCCTATGGGAGCAGGCCGCTGATACCGCGTGCAGCCTGCTAGATTGCCATGTACGAACGGCGTCTTCTGTGTCGGCCCGCAGCGACAGCTGCAGGCCGCTACAAAGTACAGTCTACATAAGGAAAGTCAGCACAGCTTTGTGAAGGAAGGTCATGTCTCAAGAGTCTAATTGAGGTTTTTGAAGAGGTAACAAAAGGAATTAATGAGGGTAGGGCAGCAGATGTGGCCTACATGGACTTCAGCAAGGCATTTGACAAGGTCCCCCATAGGAGAATCATCCAGAAAGTCATGAGATCAGTGGAAAATTAGCTGTATGGATAAAAAATGGGCTTGTAGGAAGAAAGTAGGGTAGTGGTGTCAGGCTTGTTTGTGATGTCATGTATATTCTCTGACAATAAATCTGAATCTGGTTATCACAGCAGTAAGTGTTATATACTACAATGCCAGAGACCCCGGGCTCAAATCAGGTGCTGTCTGTAAGGAGTTTGTATGTTCTTCCTTTGTCTGGGTGAGTTTCCTTTAGGTGCTCTGGTTTACTCTCACGCTTCAAAACGTTTGGGTGGCACGGGCTAGTGGGCTGGAAAGGCCTGTTACTGTGCTGTGTCTAAATTTAAAAAAAGAAAATCTGGCACAGGAGAAGTTTTAAAGAAAAAGGTGTATGCACAAAGGAAGAGATTAGTAGGAATAACTTCGGCATCGATGAGAGGGTTGGGTGGTGGGGGCGGGTGGGTGGGGGTTGGAATTCTGTCCTACCAGTCGCAGGCCCCCTCCGGATCCGTGGATTCAATCTCCTCTCTCTCCAGGATGGACCGTTCTATCCTGGATCGGTCCGACTGCTCACGATGGACAGAGAAGGTGCAGAGGCCATTGCTGTCCTGGCTGCAAACAGGGGTTAGGAGGGAAGTTAGGACAAGGGCCCAGCTCATCCCTCTAAATGATCCTTGCCCACACTGCTCCAACTGCCCATGTCCCTCTAAACCCATCCTATCTACAGATCTGTCCAAATGTCCCACCCACACTGGTCCCACCTGCCTACACATCCCTCTTCCCCCCAGTCCCTCCCTCCTTCCATCCAAAATGCCATGTGTGTGTGAGAGTGCATGTCTGAAAGCGTGCATAAGAAAGCACGTGTGTGTGAGGGAGGGAGCATGAGGGGGCGCAAGTGAGGGGGTGTGCGTGAGCGGTTGTCCCTGTATATGAGAGTCCCTGTGTTTGAGCACGCCCAAGTGTGAGCACACATCCTTGCATCTGAACATGTCCCCGAGTATGAGACTGCTTGCAATTTAAGCACGTGACCCCATGTGGGAACACGTATCCCCGTGTATAAATGCATCCCTGAAAGAGTGAGAGCATATGTGATTGCATGTGGGTGCACATGTGCGAGCATGTGAATGTGTGAGAGCACGTCTGTGTGAATGAACATGTGTCCCTGTGCGAGGGTCCCTGCGTTTGAGCGCCAAGCGTCCGAGTGCGAGCGCCAAGCGTCCGAGTGCGAGACGCCAAGCGTCCGAGTGCGAGCGCCAAGCGTCGAGTGCGAGCGCCAAGCGTCCGAGTGCGAGCGCCAAGCGTCCGAGTGCGAGCGCCAAGCGTCCGAGTGCGAGCGCCAAGCGTCCGAGTGCGAGCGCCAAGCGTCCGAGTGCGAGCGCCAAGCGTCCGAGTGCGAGCGCCAAGCGTCCGAGTGCGAGCGCCAAGCGTCCGAGTGCGGAGCGCCAAGCGTCCGAGTGCGAGCGCCAAGCGTCCGAGTGCGAGCGCCAAGCGTCCGAGTGCGAGCGCCAAGCGTCCGAGTGCGAGCGCCAAGCGTCCGAGTGCGAGCGCCAAGCGTCCGAGTGCGAGCGCCAAGCGTCCGAGTGCGAGCGCCAAGCGTCCGAGTGCGAGCGCCAAGCGTCCGAGTGCGAGCGCCAAGCGTCCGAGTGCGAGCGCCAAGCGTCCGAGTGCGAGCGCCAAAGCGTCCGAGTGCGAGCGCCAAGCGTCCGAGTGCGAGCGCCAAGCGTCCGAGTGCGAGCGCCAAGCGTCCGAGTGCGAGCGCCAAGCGTCCGAGTGCGAGCGCCAAGCGTCCGAGTGCGAGCGCCAAGCGTCCGAGTGCGAGCGCCAAGCGTCCGAGTGCGAGCGCCAAGCGTCCGAGTGCGAGCGCCAAGCGTCCGAGTGCGAGCGCCAAGCGTCCGAGTGCGAGAGCAAGTCCTTGCACGAGCGCGATGAGCGCTTGTCCCTGTTCGTGAGCCATGTGCAAGTGTGCCCTGTGTACGAGCACGTGACCCTGTCCGTTCATGAAGACCCTGTGAGTGAGCGTGCTTCCTATCTGGGTACGTGACCCTGTGAGTGAGGGCACGTGTACTTGTGTGCGAGCACATGTTCCTGTGAGCCATCTTCCCCGTGTGCATGCACCCCTGAGAGTGGGTGCGAGGGCATGTGGGTGCGAGTGCATGTGAGGTGTGTGTGCCTATAGCTGCTTTCACACTTACATCCACTAAATTGGTGTCCCTGTATAGGAATGGGGTTTGGCTTTTCACACTTGACCACTCCCAACTGGGACAATGAATGGTTTTACACTTGCAAAAGAGCCATCCCTGGGGTTAGGACTGTTCTAACTTTTACCGGTGACGTCATGACGCATTAAGCGATAGTGAACCTGCCCTAAATCCTGATCAATGTATTATGATCTTATATTTGAACAAAATTAATCATGCCTAATTATAACATAATTAAACTTTATGCACAGCAGAGCCTGTTTTGTCTGCTGACCTATATAAACCTTCATAAGGGACTGTGGGAAGTGGTAGCAATAGCCAATAGCGGACAATTTTTAAATAGCGTGGAAAAGTTGTTAGTGTTATCATGGACAATATAGAAATACCATGGGAAAAAGCCATGGCAAATCTGCATCCCAGAATTCTATGCAGCAGAGAAAGGGCTGTGTGCATGGTTGCATGCAGAGCACTCATGGAGGGGTTTCTCCGTTGCACACATTCTGGGAAGTCAGGTCTGCCTTTGCTTTATCCCCCAAGTCTTTATAAATTGTGTGCTATTAGCACTACCAACTTTCCCAAGCGGTTTAAAAATTGCCCCCCATTACTATTTATCGCTATGTATTTCCCCTCTCTGTCTCCCACTGTGAGCTTCCTGCAGCAAAGTTTATACCTTCATTTTAATCTTTTCTTCCTTCACTTTCCAACACTCTCAAAAATACTTGGGTCATTCCTATCCCAAAACGCAATCACCCATTCTACACTTGCCTGATTGCAAAGCCGGTGGCAGCAGATGCTAAGGATTGTATTAGAGGTTGAGGCCATCAATCCCCAGCGTGGACCTCATTTTGCTTTCACACTTAGCACTTCAAAGGCCGATTGGCGGTTAATTCCTGGGACCACTTGCAAGTGCGAAAGGGGCTTATGAGTGAGAGCATGTGCATGTATGAGCATCTGTCCCTGTGCGGAGCGTGTCTTTGAGCGTGCGAGCCAGTCCGAGTGTGTGCGTGTGTCCGTTTGTGAAACCCGTGCACTTGCACGCGTGCATGAGCGTCACCTCATGCGTGAGTACACGTCCCTGCATACGCGCGTCCCTATTTGTGCAGGTCTGCCGTGAGCGCGCGTCCCTCTATGCGAGGGTGTCCGTGCATGTGTAACATTCACCCCTCCCAACCCAACCCACCTGATGTCCCACGTGAGCCTGGGGCACCATCGTGGCCCGTATTGGAGCGAGAGACCCGTTTGTTTCCCATGGAGTATCGAGCCTTAGAGAGCAGGAACCAGCCCTGGCGGAAGGGAGGACCGACAGTTAAAGGGGCTCCATCTGTACACATACAGGCATGCTGGGGCAGTGTGCATGTGGAGGCCGGCGGCTGACGTCACCCAATGGTGGGGAGATGAATGACTGGTCCGCAGTCACATGTATGAGCGTGGCTGTGCGGGGCAGTGGGCTGCTGATTGGTTGATCAGCGCACATGTAGGGTTCGATTGGTGGACAGTGGCCGGAGTGTGCAGGAGGAGCTGCCTGCTGATTGGTGACGGAGCGGGCAGTGGGTGCAGCTGTTGGGGAGCCACATGTGGCTGACTTTAGCCCATTTCAGGTGGCCAGAATACCCCGATGTAAAGCCACATATTCTACCGAATGCAGCTGTCGGGGGGCCACCTGAAGCGCAAAACCCGACTCCAAGGAGTAGTCACCCAACCCTCCGAGCAGTGCCCCAAGGCACCTGAAAGCACGTACAACTACAGGACCCACCTCCCTGCGCATGACAGGCCCCCTCCCTGCTTCGACGTCCCGGGCTGGCCAGCAGTCCTGACAGCAGGCGGGGCTAGGACCACAGTTGACTAGAGCCGGCGTTTGGTCCGAGGCACCTCTCCTGCAGTCAGCCCTTTCAGGTGCCAGAAGAGTGCCTTCAGCGCTGCCACCTGAACTTCCATTCGAACATACCCGCAGCACTTCTGCAGGCGCATTCTCGAGCGGTTGCATCTGAAAGCAGCTTTTGGTGAGGGGGGGGAGGGGGAAAAGGGATATTGGGGTGGGGTTGGGGAAGGGATATTGGGATTGGGGAATTGACTGTCCACCTCAGCCACGTGGAGTCTGTTGATGCCCGCTAATTGGTGTCCCCTAGTCCCCCAGCCACAGCAGCCAGGATATCCATCTGCAGTCACCCCCCCACTCCCTCCTTCTCCTTCCCTCCCCTCCCTTCTCCTCCCCCCCAACCCCTCCCCTCCCCCCTCCCCCTCCCCCCTTACCCTCCCCCTCCTACCCCCTCCCCCTCCTACCCCCTCCCCCTCCTACCCCTCCCCTCCTACCCCCTCCCCTCCTACCCCCTCCCCCTCCTACCCCCTCCCCCTCCTAACCCTCCCCCTCCTAACCCCTCCCCCTCCTACCCCCTCCCCCTCCTACCCCCTCCCCCTCCTACCTTCCTCCCCCTCCTACCTTCCTCCCCTCCTACCTTCCTCCACCTCCTTCACCTCTCCTCCTCCCCTCCCCCACCTCCTCTTCCCTCCCTCTCCCTCCCCCACCTACTCCTCCTCCTCCCCTCCCTCTCCCCTCCCCCACCTCCTCCTCCTCCTCCCCTCCCCCACCTCCTCCTCCTCCTCCCTCCCTTCCCCTCCCCCCACCTCCTCCTCCTCCTCCCCTCCCTCTCCCCTCCCTCTCCCCCTCCCTCCCCCCGTCCTCCCCCCTCCCCCTCCTCCTCCCCTCCCTCCCCCCCACTCCCCTCCTCACCTCTCCTCCTCCCACCCCCCTCCTCCCACCCCCCTCCTCCCACCCCCCTCCTCCCACCCCCCTCCTCCCACCCCCCTCCTCCCACCCCCCTCCTCCTTCCCCCTCCTCCTTCCCCCTCCTCCTTCTCCTTCCCCTCCTCCTTCCTCCTTCCCCTCACCTCCCCCCTCCTCCTCCCTCCTCCTCCTCTCCTCTCCTCTCCTCTCCCCTACCCTCCCCCTCCTCGGCACCTGCTCCATCAACCCTTCCAGCCGCTCCGCCGGTCGGATAGCTCTTCCATCTCCTCCAGGTACCGTAGCAGCAGTTCGTCCAACCGCTGGCCAAGAGGAGCCACATTCACCTCGGACCCCATCGCTGATCGTCTGGCAGGCTGCGTCAATCAGACAGCGACGCTTGACATCTGGCCAATCGGTGCACGAGTCTCATCTGAGTGACAGATCATTGCACCATTCATTCT